>NC_079411.1:11717289-11837208 GCF_029220125.1 Pseudoliparis swirei
GCGTGCGTGTGTGCGTGTGTGCGTTTACCCGAGCGTACTCGATCTTGAGCGTGCAGCAGCCGGAGTAGATGTCGGCCCCGTTCAGGGCCAGCTTGGCCCTCTGAGAGTCCTCCACCGACTCGAACGTTAACGAGCTCGTTAAGGAATTAGCCAATCAGAGGAGAGGAAACAAGTCCACCGGCAACCGGCCAATCAGAGGAGAGGAAACAAGACCAGCGCTGTCTCCTCGTGTTGGACCGACATGAAGCTGAAGCCACGAGCTCGAAACTTTACTTCAGTTTTATACTTCTACTACATTTATATGACAGAGACTGATTAATAACACATGTAATAATAATTACCATAACATTAATAATAATAATCTCAACTCATAAGTGATTGTATTTGTGATGAGGACTTTAAGGCACTTTAAGAATACTCTAAAACTGATTCTGTAGTTATACACTGTGGAAAATACTGTAAACACACACACACACACAGACACACGCACACACACACACACACACACACACACACACACACACACACACACACACACACAGTCAGGATATTCCACCATGGCCTGGATGCCGTTGCGCTTGAAGATGACGATTCGCTGGACGTTAACGACGGGGTTACAGACGGTGTAGAGAACATCCTGAGAGAGAGAGAAGGGGGGAGGGAGAGAGAGAGAGGGAGGAGAGAGGGAGGTGAGAGAGGTAGAGAGGGAAAGAAGGGGGGAGAGAGAGAGGGAAGGAGAGGGGGGAGAGGAAAACAGAGGAGGGGAGAGAGGTAAACAAGGAGGGAGAGAGGAAGGGATGGAGGGAGAGAGATGGAAAGGGAGAGAGAGAGTGGGGGAGGGCGAGAGAGAGAGAGAGAGAGGACACAGTGATGACATAAATCAGACAGAGAATAAACCAGATTCTATTTTTCAAACATGAATTGTTTTGATTGGCAGAAAAATAAAAGGTTTGATGGATAAAGTTCTGGATAAAGTTCTGTTCATTTAACTGTCGAGTGGATGAAGTTCTGGTCATTTAACTGTCGAGTGGATGAAGTTCTGGTCATTTAGCTGTCGAGTGGATGAAGTTCTGGTCATTTAGCTGTCGAGTGGATGAAGTTCTGTTGGAGGTATTTATTCCACACACGTGTGAGCGTGGCGGCGGCGGTTCTGTGGACTCACGGTGGTGATGGGGTACAGCGGGTTCTGGACGGACAGCAGCAGAACCTTGTTCCCGCTGCCGGGCTCGTCGGCGCTGGTGGGCCTGCTGATCCTCTGGCTGGTGGAGAAGTTGAAGAAGGCCCGCTGCTCGGCCACGCGCACGGCCTCGCGGGCGCCGCGCGCCACGCAGCGCCCCGCGCTCTCCACGCCGTCGAACTCCACCAGAGCCTGGCGCTTGAAGGGCATCATCATCACGTAGCTGCGAGACGCGCGCGAGGACAGGTGAGACGGGGAGGCAGGAAGAGGCAGGAAGTCTTCAAGACTTCCATTAATACGTTAAGAATAGAATCAGAACGTCAGGATTTACTAAAAAATAAACGAAGATGAAGCACAAGCTTTAATTTAATTTAATTTTGACTGAAATGTCTGATGAAGTTATGTTTTTATCAAATTATAAGTGTCATTCCAGCGCAATGGTTGGTTGATCGCCCCCTGGTGGATGGCTGCAGTATAGGTCTTAAAGAGGGGCCGAACTAAAAGGTCAAAAGGTCAAATAAAGGTTCATTTGAGTTTCATTGAAGGTTCATTTGAAGTTCAATAGAGGATCAATTTTAAAGGTTAAATTGAGCTTCAATTGAGGCTGAATTTAGGTTAATTTGAAGTTTAGTGGATGTTAATTTGAGGTTAATTTTAGGTTAAATTGAGATTAATTTTAGGTTAAATTGAAGTTAATTTGAGGTTAATTTGAAATTAATTTTAGGTTTAATTGAGGTTAAATTTAGGTTAATTGTAGGTTCAATTGAGGTTAATTTGAGATTCATTTGAGGTTAAATTTAGGTTAATTTGAAATTCATTTGAGGTTAAATTTAGGTTAATTTTAGGTTAATTTGAGGTTTAATTGAGATTAATTTGAGATTCCTTTGAGGTTAATTTGAGATTCATTTGAGGCAGACGAAGGCGCCACGTTAAAGATGTAAACGCTACAGACAGAGTTCCACTTGTCGGCGGTCTGTGTCTGTTATTCCAACATGTCCGTGATCTCAGGACTCAAATGTGCAGATGTTCATGCAGAAAGTATTTTGTCACCAGATGTTTCCGAACTTGTCGAGCGCCTCCACCAGGTCGGCCTCCACCACGGCGGCACACAGCCCTCGGACGTGGACCACCGGGGACGGCGGGATGCGGTGAGCGTCGTCCACGGCAACCTGCAGAGAGACGACGGGAAGAGGTCCAGTCAGGACGGTCAGGGACTTTTACTGCATGAAGGGAGAATATTTCCTTTCTTGACTTTAACCGCGGTAACGGGGTTAATGAGGTCATTCAATGCAGCCCCTCCCACTCCTGTTTATATCTAATTAATTCGCTCCTAATATGCATATTAATACACGTGTGTATGTACCTTATATATATTATTTAAATTCGAAATTCGAAATCATTTCATTTTTATCAAATAAAATATAATATTTTCTTAGTTTTTTTTATTATTTTATATGTACGTGAGGTACAATTAAATGAATGTGTTCAATATTTTATTTAATTTGAGATTAGATACATTATTAATAATGTTATATACTGTAAGTCACTTGTTTACTATGTATAGAAATGTAATATTATGTTTATAATTAACCTTTTTCCAGTTTTTTTCCTTTTCCTTGCTTCTAAATGTTTTAATGCTCAGATATAAATGTTTATGAATCTTACATATTTATTACTGCGCTGTAAAAACGTGATATTAAAGCCTCGGCTCCTCCGGCGCGGCGGAGGAAGAGTGAACGTTAACCTCGGACCGCCGGTGAGCTGAGGTCTGTTAGCTCCACGGCACCCACGCCGGCCCGGTCGCCGTGGCAACGCCGAGCGGGAGGCGGTTGCTCGAGGAGAGAAGAAGAAAAGGTGCTGCAGACGTCAACGGGACAGACTGAAGTGTTGTTGTTGTAGTTGTTGTTGTTTTTCCTGGCGGTCACCTCGTACTTTCCTCCTCCTCCTCATCATTCACCATCATCACCTTCTCCTCCTTCATCATCATCATCATCATCATCATCACCATCTCCTCCTTCTCCTCCTTCATCATCACATCTCCTCCTTCATCATCACCATCTCCTCCTTCACTATCATCACCATCTCCTCCTTTACCATCATCATCATCACCATCTCCTCCTCCTTCATCATCATCACCATCTCCTCCTCCTCCTCCTTCACCATCTCTTCCTCCTTTTACGATCATCACCATCTCCTCCTTCTCCTTCATCACCATCACCATCTCCTCCTCCTCCTCCTCCTCCTCCTCCTCCTCGGTGAGCTAACGAGCCCTTAACAGGCTGTGGAGGTCGCCTGATGCATCATTCATAACCTCCAGAGAGTGGACAGGACGGTTTGCTAAAGGCCTGAAGCCAATTAGTGATGTAGATCCACCGATTATTTACAGTCTATGAATTTTTCCACTCCAGGTTCCTTCAAATGTTCACATCAAGGCTGTTAATTAGAAAGGCAAAGGGTACCTGCATGGACAGGTGCGTCTGCATGAATTGATGTGAAGGAGGCTTCATCCAGAAATAACAAACCAATCAATGGTGAATAAAGTACCTATAGAAACTCCTAAATCCTGCAGTCTCCTAAAGTATATAGACCCTGTGAGACCCTGTGAGACCCAGTGAGACCCCGTGAGACCCTGTGAGACCATGTGAGACCCCATGAGACCCCGTGAGACCATGTGAGACCATGTGAGACCCCGTGAGACCCCGTGAGACCCCGTGAGACCCCGTCAGACCCCGTGAGACCTTGTGAGACCCCGTGAGACCCCGTGAGACCCCGTGAGACCCCGTCAGACCCCGTGAGACCTTGTGAGACCCCGTGAGACCCCGTGAGACCTTGTGAGACCTTGTGAGACCCCGTGAGACCCCGTGAGACCTTGTGAGACCCCGTGAGACCCCGTGAGACCTTGTGAGACCTTGTGAGACCCCGTGAGACCCCGTGAGACCCCATGAGACCCCGTGAGACCCCGTGAGACCCCGTGAGACCCCGTGAGACCCCGTGAGACCTTGTGAGACCCCGTGAGACCCCGTGAGACCCCGTCAGACCCCGTGAGACCCCGTGAGACCTTGTGAGACCCCGTGAGACCCCGTGAGACCCCGTCAGACCCCGTGAGACCCCGTGAGACCCCGTCAGACCTTGTGAGACCCCGTGAGACCCCGTGAGACCCCGTCAGACCCCGTCAGACCCCGTGAGACCATGTGAGACCCCATGAGACCCTGTGAGACCCCATGAGACCCCCTGAGACCCCCTGAGACCCTGTGAGACCCCGTGAGACCCCGTGAGACCCAGTGAGACCCCGTGAGACCCCGTGAGACCCAGTGAGACCCGCTCTCCTCCAGATTTTATTTTATTTTTTTACTTTCCTGCACGGAGCTCCTGAATCGTCTCTTATCACTTTATACTTTAAAAGGTTTGAAGTGAGCTTCAGGACTTTATTCTGTAAACTTAGACCTCTGTGTCTTTTGTTATCGTGATAAAATTAGATTTACAATCTTTTTAAAGTGCAGAGGAAATACTTGTGTGTGTTCTTTAAATATAATTCAGTGAACATCCCATATTATAAACATTATTCATACCTTGGTGCCTCGGCTCCTGCGGCTCCGCGTCGCCTCCTCTCCGCCAGAGTCCTCCTCCTCTCCACCGGCCTCCTCTACCGTCCGGAGCCGCTTGGCTGCCCAGTGTTGTCCTCCTCCTCCTTCTCCTCCTCCTCCTCCTCCTCCTTCTCCTCCTTCTCCTCCTCCTCCTCCTCCTTCTCCTCCTCCTCCTCCTGCTGCTGCTCCTCTGTCCTCTCTCTCCTCCATCACGGATTAGTCGGTGAACACACGGATGAAGATGATCGGTTGAACGGAGGACGAGACGTTGGCACCTTAACCTCTAGCTCTCTCTCTCTCTCTCTCCCCCTCTTTCTCTCTCTCCCTCTCTCTCTCTTTCTCCCTCCCTCTCTCTCTCTCCCCCCTCCCTCTCTTTCTCATCCTCTCTCTCGACAGATAGGAAACACACACAGACGTCTCACTCCGCCACGATGTTACTGTATTATATATATATGATGAGTTGTTTGCCGACGCCTCGGGGTCTCTGGATGCTGAGGGCGGAGCATCAGGAACCGCTGGCCAATCATCGCTCTCCATTCAGTTCCTGATGCAGTATCCTCAGCATCAGGGAAGCTGTCCGTCACTCACCTGTACATGAAATAATATTATTACATAGAATAACTCACAGATTTAATCTGATATGTTTACATAAAAGAGTTACTGGATTTAAAAAACAAAGAAGCTTCACAGAGAAGTAAAACACAACTTAAAAACAAGGCAAATAAATGAGATATGAAAATATATGTTTATTAGAAATGTATAAAAGAAAGATACTTTTGTATGTTGAATGCAATTTTTTTCTCAATTTTTATTCTATTTTTTCACCTTTCTGACATTCCTTATCTTTTTTAATCAATCTCAAATCGGACCACACCACAGCGCCCCCTTGAGGCCCCTCCCCCCGGTCCTCCGGTAGGATGAGTTGGTGCTGCGTTCAGGTGAATCTTAGTCGGCTCTGTGAGACGTTCAAAACTCACAGTTGCCAGCTGAGATTAAACTGGATCACAGCGGTTATTGTTTCCTTTGCAGACACTTTCAACATTGATTTTGTTTAATCAGATATTCACAAGTTATGAGACAAATATCATATTCAATCAAATATGTTTTGCCGTAAGTGGGGCCCATTGTCTCATAATCCATTCATGAATGTAGAGCCCCCCAAACTCCAAAAGTGTTTCTTCTTCTTCAAAGCGTCCTCGACCCTTGTCGTCCTTCGGCCCGGCGGAAACACACCAAAAAAATAAGAATGCGTTAAAATAAATCTGTTTTTAAAGTGTAAAGTGTCCTTTTGTTTGTCTCTCTAGTCTAATAGACCTCATGAGGACTTATCATTCTCATCACATGAGAAGTTGGGATGTTTTGACACATTTTATCTATCAAAGTAAATATATTGTGTTCATATTATTCTCTGTTGACTACATTCATTCAGAAATACGTGAAATTACTCAAAGACATTAAGAGACTTTCCTCAGTTATGAACATTTAGTTTATAGAGACACTTTATGGGGAAATAATCAAGATTTTAACAGCTGAAACAGAAGCAGCTGCTTTAAAACACAAACATACAGCTTTAGCTCGGAGGACACAACAATAAAAACAACAACAAAACAATAAACAAAGTATCTGGTGGACATTCAGAGTTAGAGATATTAATATTAATAAGATGATGTTTCAAAATAAAAGTCTTACCTCAGTGATAAACACACGCGGGCTGCCAGCGTGAGGTGAGCTGTGAGAGTCTGTACTGAAGCACCACGCTGACACACACACACACACACACACACACACACACACACACACACACACACACACACACACACACACACACACACACACACACATAGAGAGAGACAGACAGACAGACACACACACACACACCCAGGGCTGGATAGGCCATCTGGCATACCGGGCAAATGCCCGCTGGGCCGCGTAGTTTTGGGCCGGCCGGCCCGAAAATATCGCGGCCCGGCCGAAAGCTACCATCGAATGGCCCATAAATCGGGGACAGCGGCCCATTGGTCCATTTTCTATACAGACACAGGGCTGGCCCAATCAACAGAGAGAGAGGTTGGGGGGGGGGGGTTTACGCACGAGACCTCTGTCTGACTTTCGGTGCTGCTGAGCCTGGATACTTGAGAGATGGAGGGGGAAAAAAGCACACAAAAACGGAAGGGAGGCTGGGAAAAAATTATAGAGAAAAAGAAAGAGACTCGAGGCAGATGCTGCCAAATGTGTCAACATTAGGGACATGTTTGCTGCTGCTGCTCCCACAAGTTTAATGTTAACGTTACCACAGCAGCAACAGGTTGAAGAGGAGGCTGGCAGAGAGGAGCAGGAGCAGCAGGGTACAGATACAGAGGAAGCAGGGCCGAGTCAGCCTCTAACTTTAGTTGATCCGGTAAGGAAAATATAGCTACAGACTATAGCTACAGCTGGCTGACGTTACTACACAGCTAGCGTAGGCGTGTGCACACTTGGCGTTTTTTTAAAATGAAAAACTCCGGCCGGAGCGCTTTTTCAGGTAGAAAAAGACGCTGGCAACATTTGTTACAAAAAGCAGCCGAGAGCGTCTTTTGTTGTCATAACAATGTTACTACAACATTTTCGCGATAGTACAAAACGTTAAACAGGTGAATAAGCTAACTACCCAAGACAACAACACTGTCAACATGTTTGAATTCATGCACATATCAATAATCAGTTGATGTGTTTGTCGTAATGCACTTGATGACAATATAATTAGCTAGCTAGCCAACCTACTTGCTACGCTAGCTACCTTTTAGCTTTTCAGCCGGACAGGTCTTGCTTGTGATTGGTCAGCTGTCAAAAAAGTGCTTGACGTAGGGTAGGGCGTTTTTCTCTGAGAAGTTTAACTTTTTTCAACTGGAAAAGACGCTCTGAGCTGCAGAAAAAAACGCTACCGATGGTGGAGAAAAAAAGGCTCAGCACGGTCTACTCCATAGGATTATAGTAAAACGGACGCTGGCAGCTTAAAAAAATACCCATAGTGTGCACACACTGTTGTTGGGTGTCACATTTTCATATATGTTGAATGTTGTTTGTTTTAATGTGCGGAACTCAGGAAGAATAGCTGTCACCAAGATGGCAAATAAGTTAATGGGGATCCAATTCAACAAATAATCATCTTAGAGGGCTTATAAAGATGTCGATGTGTGATGCATGATGACTCCAGTGATGTCATAGCAGTGAGTTTACAGTATGCTGTATTTATTACTAGTACTAAATTATTTGAATTTATTATTTAATATAATAAAACATTTGAAATTATTCTTTGACTTCTGGTGCTTTTTATTTGATAACATTTTACTTCTACTGTACTTGAGTCAAGTATGGAGATTGTGTACCCCATGGCCACCACCGCCAGTCAAGAGTGAGTGAGTACACTGGTCTATTTGCACTGGTACCATTGCTTACTGCATGTAGTCATCTTTGTAGTGGTTTGGGGGAATACTGTATATATATGACTGTACAGCACGGTATATAAGACGAGTATATAAGGCGAGTATTTTTGTGCTGGTGGGTGTGGTCCGACCGATTGGGGTGGGCCTGTCTGGACCAAAAATGCCAGGGCCTAATTGTTGTCCCAGTCCAGCCCTGCACACACCTCACCCTGGAGTTTGGTCTTCATGAATGAAGTTGGATTTTAACGCATGCTGCAGTTCATTTCTTTCAAAATTCCAAATTATGTAATATTTATTTGAGCGCTATAAAGTGATTTATTTGAGAGACAGGACAGGGGAATATAATTTATATATATATATAAATATATATATATATCACAACGAAAATAATGGAACCATTATTATTTAGATCTGAAAATTGGAAAAAGACATGTTAAACATGTATTATATGTATATGTATATATATATATATACACATACAGGACTGTCTCAGAAAATTAGAATATTGTGATGAAGGTCTTTATTTTCTGTCATGCAATTAAAAAAACAAAAATGTCATGCATTCTGGATTCATTACAAATCAACTGAAATATTGCAAGCCTTTTATTCTTTTAATATTGCTGATTATGGCTTACAGCTTAAGAAAACTAAAATATCCTATCTCTAAATATTAGAATATCATGAAAAAGTATACTAGTAGGGTATTAAACAAATCACTTGAATTGTCTAATTAACTCGAAACACCTGCAAGGGTTTCCTGAGCCTTGACAAACACTCAGCTGTTATAAATCTTTTTTTTTACTTGGTCTGAGGAAATATTAAAATTTTATGAGATAGGATTTTAGAGTTTTCTTAAGCTGTAAACCATAATCAGCGATATTAAAAGAATAAAAGGCTTGCAATATTTCAGTTGATTTGTAATGAATCCAGAATGCATGACATTTTTGTTTTTTTAATTGCATTACAGAAAATAAATAACTTTATCACAATATTCTAATTTTCTGAGACAGTCCTGTATATAATAATATAAATAATATAATCTCTTCTTTTATCAATGAATAAATCAGAAAAAAACAACCATACATATTTTTATTTTAGTGCGTTAATCGCGGCCACATTAATCGCATAGATTAACGCGTTAATGCTGACAGCCCTAATATATATATATAATAAATATATATATATATTTATGTATATATATATATATATGTGTATATATATATATATTTGCATATCGGTGTTGACTCAACTGTGCAGTGATGAATAATGTTGCTTGTAGAATGTAAATTACTGGGCTTTGGATATAATTGCACTGATTTATTTGGGTTTGCATTTTGTTGGCTTTCTCTTTTTCTTTCATTATTTTCTTGTGAATGTTTTCATGAAGCACTGTGGATGGCGGTTCAGTCCGTGTTTGAGGACTATAATTACCAGATTATGTTGGTTTTAAAAGGTTTCCGAACGAGTCCATGACAGATTGTTTTATTCAAGCGACTCAGTCCTACTCCTCATTCCTAAAACACAGAACACGTTGATATTCATGTCTGTGACTAAATCAGGTCCTGCAAAGTGAATGAAAACATATTTTGTAATGAATGAAATGACTGTAAAGTATCACTGCATTAAAAATCATGTGCAGAGGAAGAAACTGTTTGTTGAAGTGTTTATTTTATAGCTGGAGTCTTGTCCATTAAATCCCCAAAGGTGTGTTTCCCTCATGTGACCACTAGGTGTCAGCAGAGCACACCTCAGACTGAGGAGCGTTTGTTAAAGGCTTTAACAGACTGCACACTATTCAACTTCCTCTGATTCAGCAACACGTAGAGATAAGAAGTAACGTTACATGAGGAGGTTAGAGCTTCACAGAGAGCTGAGCTGTGGACTCACAGTGAGATTGTTGCAGAGCTGCATTGGACCGTAAAGTGACACAAACTTATTTATTGTTTGCACGTGGGACTGACTTATTTAGGTGAAAAGGGTTCCGGTGGCTGCAGGAAAAGGAAGATTAAAAAAACACAATAGTTTCCCTACAGAGATTAAACTGCCACATGTCTGTAACTCCAGTCAAGTCTCAACCTGGAGGAGGAAACACCACCTCCCAATCAGAGCTGCTGGAGGAGGCGGGGCTTCTACGTCACACTCCTGAAGTGAAACTTACTGTTTGTCGGAGCGACAGTCGAGACACGTCTCTGTGTTTCTGTCCAGATAAATATTAAATATTACACTTTGCTCGTCTTCTTAACAGCTGACCCACAAACTGGTGAGTGACAGCTGATGATGTTTACTGTGTTTCACTAACTGGTGTTAAAACTCCACTCTAATCAAACAGGAAGTTAAACTTCATTTCCTCATGGTCAGATTGCCTTAAGTGAAGTCTGACAAGGAGTAAAGTCAAATTAAACCAAATCTCTATGAATAATTATCTATTTAAATCATTTTTAGTGACACTTTGACTTGTGTTCAATGTGTGTAGATATGGCTGCTGCCAGCAATCTGCTGTCTGAAGATCAGTTCCTGTGCTCCGTCTGTCTGGATGTGTTCACTGATCCAGTCACAACACCATGTGGACACAACTTCTGCAAAAAGTGCATCACTGAACACTGGAATGTGAGTGACAGGTGCCAGTGTCCCATGTGCCAAGAGGTTTTCACCACCAGACCAGATCTGAGGGTCAACACCTTCATCTCTGAGATGGTTTCTCAGTTCAGACAGTCGACTCAGCAGAAAGCCAGCAGCAGCAGCTCAGAGCAACAAGAGTCCAGACCAGGAGAAGTTCCCTGTGACGTCTGCACTGGAACCAAACTGAAGGCCCTGAAGTCCTGCCTGGTGTGTCTGGAGTCCTACTGTGAGACTCACCTGGAGCCTCACCTGACAGCTTCACGCCTGAAGAGACATCAGCTGATGGACCCTGTGGAGAACCTGGAAGACAGGATGTGTCTGAAGCACGATAAACCTCTGGAGCTGTTCTGTAGGACCGACCAGACGTGTGTCTGCATGCTCTGCACTGTGTTGGACCACAAGATGCACGAGTTTGTTCCTCTGAAACAAGAATGTGAAGGAAAGAAGGTGGAGCTGCAGAAGACAGAGGCTGAAACTCAGGAGATGATCCAGAAGAGACGCCTGAAGATTCAGGAGGTCCAACACAACGTGAAGCTCAGTGAGGAAGATGCAGACCGAGAGAAAGCAGAAGGTGTTCAGGTCTTCACTGGTCTGAAGGAGTCTGTGGAGAGGAAACTGAACGAGCTCATCACTACGATAGAAGAGAAGCAGAGAAGCACCAAGAAACAGGCTGAAGACGCCATCAGAGAGATGGAACAGGAGATCTCTGATCTGATGAAGAGGAGCACTGAGGTGGAGAAGCTCTCCCTCTCTGAAGACCACCTCCACCTCCTCCAGAGTGTCCAGTCCCTCAACATCCACCATCCACCACCCACCAAGGACTGGTCTCAGGTCAGTGTTCCTCCAGCATCACATGAGGGGACTGTGAGGAGAGCTGTGTCTCAGCTGGAGGAGACGCTCAGTAACATGATGAAGACGCTGGTTGAAGTTGAGATGAAGAGGGTCCAGAAGTTTGCAGTGGACGTGACTCTTGATCCTGAAACAGCTCATCATCAACTCATCCTGTCTGATGACGGGAAACAAGTGAATGATACTGATGTGACGAAGAATCTCCCAAACAACCCAGAGAGATTTACTACATATATTTGTGTCTTAGCAAAGCAAAGTTTCTCTTCAGGCAGATTTTACTTTGAGGTTCAAGTTAAAGGAAAAACTGAATGGTTTTTAGGAGTGGTCAGAGAGTCGATCAACAGGAAAGAAGACATCACATGGAGTCCTGAAGATGGTTTCTGGACTATAGATTTAACAAATGGAAACGAGTATGAAGCTAATGATGATCCTCCAGTTCTTCTCTCCCTGAAGTCTGGGCCTCAGAAGGTGGGGGTGTTTGTGGACTATGAGGAGGGTCTGGTCTCCTTCTATGACGTAGAAGCTGCAGCTCTCATCTACTCCTTTACTGGCTGCTCCTTCAAGGAGAAACTCCTCCCATTCTTCTGTCCTGGTCATAATGATGATGGTATAAACTCTGCTCCTCTGATCATCTCTCCTGTTGGAGTAAACTAATCACTCTTTGTTTATTGTAATGATTTTATTCATTGAAGAGAATAAATGTACATATGTTGTATGAATATGATGCAGTTGAACTTGACTTTAAAGACACCAAATACATGAAGCTGAAGTTTGACTTTGAGTAAATCAGCTAAATTTGTTCTGTCTGATGTTCACACAGGAAACATAGATTAATAGTTTTGTTGTCATGGAGCTTCATTAAGATTGAGGCCTACTGCATTTATATAATGTTTACAAAATACAGGATGTTTTATTGTGTGATTAACGTTAATAAAGAGAATAAATAAATAAATATGTCGTCACTTTGATTTGTTTTGTGAATATTGTTGAGATGACTTATGAACCAAAGAAACCTGTAAACATGATTGTAAAGAACTCAAATAACCGAGTTATTGACCACAAGGCCTGAGTAATGCAGTCCGCGGTCAGCCGGGGGCTCGTGAGTATCCCCACTCCCTTTAGTTTTCTCCTCTGGGTTTGTACCTGGCTTTGGTATGAAGGTAATAGCAGCCGTCTGTTGATTCAGGTAGTTTTTGATTCAACGAGGAGTATCTGTACATTTTACTTAAGAGAGGAAAACAAATATCTTTACAGTCTGTATATATTTCTGGAGGAAAGCCATCTGCTTCACTATGGGATGTCATCGATAGCTTCCTGTCTCTCTGTGAATGTAATTGGCTTATGAAAAGCCTGTTGTTGTTGTTGTGGTTTCTCATTTATTTGTGGAAGGTTCAAATGTTCCAAGTAGTTAATCTGAGAGTCACTTTTATGTATTTATGATGTGTATCGTCATTTGTAATAACTGGTAAAAATCTAATTATATCTCACCGGATTTAAAACAAAGGAGGCAAAAAGCCAGACGACTGTGTGAGTCTCAGGGAGGTGAAGGTGAGGTTTACACCCACAGAGCTGCAGGTAAGAGGCGGAGCCACCCTGAAGAGGAGAGCTGCTGCGTCACACCCCGGAAACCACACGTTGGTCCGGCAGAAACACTGCAGCGGAGACGAGTCTCTGCTTTTCTCTCAATTCAAAGTGACTTCATCAGAGTCTCTTACAAACACTGGTGAGTACATCATATTATATTTACACCTGTAACCACCAGGATTAACGCAACACCTTAGCTTTAGGGCTCGATCACACCAGCCGCTTCAAACACGCCGTGGTAAAAACGTGCCTGTGGAGTGCGCGCGCAGCCGGGCGATACAACTTCATTTACAAAATGGAGGCAAGCAGCCGTCGCGCTCTTGCTGTGTTGTGGGATGAAGAGGAGGAGAACGCCCCATAAAAGCGGAGGTTATACCGCTAATATGAGTGTCTCGTCGGGGTTTGCCTTTTACTTTTGAATTTCCCGCCGTTCATACCACACGAAAACAGGAAGGAGAGCCCGCCTCTTGCTTGATCCGATTGGCTGCCTTCGGCCTCTTGCTTGATCTGATTGGCTGCCTTGAGCCTCTTGCTTGATCTGATTGGCTGCATTGGGCCTCTTGTTTTTGTGCTCAAATCTTTTATTGGTTTTCGAAATAAATGCAAAAGAAAAGATGAACACACTGTACATATACAAAGATCATACCTGCAAACTTGTCACCTTTCGGTGAAATTCACCGTTTTGAACTCAAAATAGGTCATCTACGTGAATCGTGGAGATCCGAAGAGTTGGTTTTTTTGGTGGGGGGGGGGGGGGTCACCTGGCCCGCTGCCGTTGAGATTGCAGTGAGACGCGGAGAAAAGTGTGAAGTGTATGGAGGACTTAAAATGACTTAAGTATAAATAAATAAATGAATGCATGAATAAATACAAGAATAAATAAATAAATGTATAAATAAATGTATAAATAAATAAATGCTTAAATAAATACAGGAATGAATAAATATAAGTTATAAATCAACAAGGCATCATTAAATAAATATATTTCTGTATTTCTTCATTTATTTATTTCTCTATTTATGTGTCCACACGTATTTCTTCATTTATTCATGTGTGACATTTACGTGTCCGTATATTCAAATGAGCTGGGCGGTCCGAACCTCTGTCTAAAGCATGATTGGTCACAGGAGTGTGATGCACCTGGTGTGTTGTGCTCTACTACTTCTGCCTGGCACATGACGCTGAAGTTGACTCGCTCAGCTCACCGTTAGCAGAAGTTAGCCTATACAGCTTTTTGACTTCAGCCGTTTATCAATTCCAAGAACACTGAGTACAGACTTGTGTTCTTTTGGAGTCTGGTCTTTGGAGTCTGGTCTTGTGAGTCTGGTTTTGGGAGTCCAGACTCTCGAGGACGCAGGACGGTCTTTCTGGTCTTGTGACGTCACCACATCAACTGTTCTTGCGCATGAATTTACTCCAATTATTCACTGTAAAATAATTTACAGTGGAGTAGAATGTGTTGCGGTGTTCACTGTTGTTTGGCGTAGGCTACGAATAAACGATAATAAATATACAACGTCTCGTAGCTTTCCTCACCCAGGGTCGCTACAATATGAAGTTATGAATCTTAACCCTCAGTCAAATTGACGTAACGTTATCTTTTAGTCAATAATAAACTCGTTGTGCTCTTTAGATCCTCAAAAACCTAATTATATCTCATGTTTAGCCGCTACGGAGACGTCAGATCCAGCGGAGCATTTCAAAAAGTCCAGGCTGCTCTCGGCGGCCACACAGCGCGCTGAGCGCCCGGAGCTCAGAGGTCCCACGAGCAGGACCTCAAATCTCCGTCGCATATTGTTAAGTTGTAATAGTTTATTTTGATAACATCTGCAGAGGTCTTATGGTTTAAATTAATACATATAGAAAGATATTATAATAGACAATATTAAGGAGAATATTGATATTGTTATTAATGTATTATGAAGCATAGGGGTAATGTTTACTCTATGCAAATGTAAATGGCAAGAATTAATGTATGTTGCATGAGAGTGACTGTATGTTAGTATTATAGATTGACGAAGCCGGTTGAATTCCGTGAAGTGACTGACAATAACAAGAGGCTTTTATTGTGAAGGTGACTTTAATTGACGGGATTCTTATTGTGAAAGCGTCGGAACCGGAAGTGACGTTTCGACCGCCGCAAGAGGATTATGAAACAGCGTGTTTTTAGAGAGCTCGTTCTCTTTTTCAGGTAAGCCCCGAAGGGAAGGTTGTGCGTCCGGAAGGTGCCGAGAGCCTGCAGCCTTGACACGAGGATAGAGCGCGTTGAATGTTTGATTCACTTTTCTTGCCATTAAATGTTGATAACTTAATCCATGCGTGTCCGGAAGCCTGTTTCTCCACCATCTGCGGAGTGCCCCAGTTTTGTGGATACATTACATTACATTACATGTCATTTAGCAGACGCTTTTATCCAAAGCGACTTACAATAAGTGCATTTCAACCTAGAGTACAAACTAAGAACAACAAGAATACAGGAAGTAACATTTCCTCAACATAGTCGAACTACAAAAGTACCATAAGTAAGTGCTATCTAAGTGCCACTGAAGTGCTAATCTGTGTTTTAATCCAGATATAGTCGGAAAAGGTGTGTTTTCAGTCTCCGACGGAAGATGTAGAGACTTTCTGCTGTCCTGATGTCAGTGGGGAGCTCGTTCCACCACTGAGGAGCCAGGACAGCAAACAGTCTGGATTTCGAGTGATTAGCTCGAGGCGCAGGAGTCACAAGTCGGTTGGCTGTTGCCGAGCGGAGCGAACGTGCCGGGGTGTACGGTGTGACCATATCCCGGATGTAGACGGGGCCCGATCCGTCTAGAGCACGGTACGCCAGGACCAGTGTTTTGAAGCGGATGCGAGCAGCCACGGTAACCAGTGGAAGGCGGAGGAGCGGAGTGGTGTGGGTGAATTTCGGGAGGCTGAAGACCAGTCGAGCTGCTGCATTCTGGATGAGCTGCAGGGGTCAGATGGCCTTAGCAGGTAGACCAGCCAGGAGGGAGTTGCAGTAGTCGAGGCGTGAAATGACCAGAGCCTGGATCAGAACCTGCGCCGCCTTCTGAGTAAGAAGAGGACGTATTCTCCTGATGTTGTGCAGCATGTACCTACAGGAACGCTGTCGCAGCGATGTTGGCCGTCAGGGAGAGTTGACTGTCGAGTGTCACCCCGAGGTTCCTGGCAGTCAGGGTAGGGGCCAACACAGAGCTGTTGAAGGTGGTAGTCAGGTCGTGGGTGGGAGCCTTTCCTGGAAGGAATAGTAGCTCAGTCTTGTCAGGGTTGATCTTCAGGTGGTGAGCAGACATCCACTGAGAGATGTCAGTCAGACAGGCAGAGATTCGTGCCGCCACCTGTGTTTCGGACGGTGGAAACGAGAAGATCAGTTGGGTGTCATCAGCATAGCTATGGTAGGAGAAGCCATGCGAACGAATGACAGAGCCGAGAGAATTTGTGTACAGAGAGAAGAGGAGGGGACCCAGGACGGAGCCTTGAGGAACCCCAGTAGTGAGAGGACAAGGATCAGACACAGATCCTCTCCAAGTTACCCGGTAGGTGCGGTCTTTAAGGTAGGAAGAGAAAAGAGCGAGTGCAGTGCCTGAGATCCCCAGGTCCTGAAGAGAAGAGATCAGGATCTGGTGGTCCACTGTGTCAAATGCTGCAGAAAGGTCGAGAAGGATAAGGACAGAGGAGAGAGAGGCTGCTCTAGCAGTGTGAAGCTGCTCAGAGACAGCAAGGAGGGCCGTCTCTGTCGAGTGGCCGGCCTTGAATCCAGACTGGTGAGGGTCAAGAAGGTTGTTACTGTGGAGATAGGAGGACACTTGGCTCAAGATAGCTCGCTCCAGAGTTTTGGAGAGAAAAGGAAGAAGAGAGACCGGTCTGTAGTTGCTGACTTCAGACGGGTCGAGCGTGGGTTTCTTCAGGAGAGGGTTGACTCTCGCCTCCTTCAGAGAGTTAGGAAACAGCCAGTTGAGAGGGAGCTGTTAATAAGATGGGTGAGGAAGGTCAGAAGGTCAGGAGCAATAGCCTGGAGAATGGGAGACGGACGGGGTCAAGGGCGCAGGTGGTCGGTCGGGCGGAGGTCACCAAGCTAAGAACTTGATTGGGAGACAAGGGGTGAAAGAGGAAAAGAGGGGATGAAGAAGTTAGTGTTGGTGAGGTGATAGAAGATGGATTTGTAAAGGAGGAGCGATGTCGTCTATCTTGTTTGTAAAGTAGTCGACAAAGTGGCTCGCAAAAGGGTGGAAGGAGGAGGGGACAGGGGGATCAAGGAGGTTGGAAAAGATAGAGAAGAGTTTTTGGGGTTAGAGAAGGAAGACTGAATTTTGGTCAGGTAGAACGAGCTTTTGGCTGCAGAGATAGAGGAAGAGAAGGAGGAGGAGAGATTGATAGAAGAGCAAGTCTTCCGCTTGATTCGATTTGCCATTTTCTTTCCGTCGCTGAGGGTGGCTCTCTCGGCGACCGAGTCCGACAACCACGGAGCCGGAGAGGATTTCCAACGGTCGTGTCTTAAAAGGACAAAGAGAATCAACAGATGAAGACAGGGAAGAGAGGAGAGTGTCTGCGGCAGAGTTAGGATGCATGAGTGAGAAGCAGTCAGTTGAGGGAGAGCAGATAGGACAGAGGAGGCCAGAGAGGAGGGGCAGAGAGTGCGAATGTTGCGGCGTACAGGTGCAGAGTCTGTAGATATGGGTGGGTTGTCAGTACCAGAGAGCGAGAGAGAGTAAGAGATGAAGAAGTGGTCAGAGACATGGAGAGGAGTCACAGTGAGGTTAGAGGTAGAGCAGTTTCTTGTGAAAATGTAGTCAAGGTGGTTGCCGGCTTTGTGAGTAGGAGGGGAGGGACTGAGTGAGAGGTTAAAGGAAGACAGTAAGAGTAAGAGATCACATGACTTCTCTGTCTGGATGTTAAAGTCACCCAGAAGGATGAGCGGGGGGCCGTGTTCCGCGAAGTTCGATAGGAGGACGTCTAGCTCGTCCAAGAAATCTCCCAAAGAACCAGGGGGACGGTAGAGAACAACAATGTGAAGTTGAACCGGATGAGTAACGGTCACAGCATGAAACTCAAAAGTCAGTGGGATAAAGAGTGGAAGCGGGTAGGGAGCGAAACACCATGTGGGTGAGATGAGTAAACCTGTACCTCCACCCCGACCAGAGGGTCTGGGTGTGTGGCTGAAGGAGAAGGCCGAGGAGAGAGCAGCCGGGGTAGACGTGTTCTCTGCTGTGATCCAGGTCTCAGTGAGAGCCAGGAAGTCAAGCGACTGCTCCAAGGCAAAGCCAGAGATGAAGTCGGCCTTGCGGTTGGCTGACTGACAGTTCCAGAGGCCTCCTGTGACCAGGTGCTGGGTGTGAGTAGAACGGGTAGGAAGGATAACAGAGGAGGGGTTCCGATACCTTACAATATCCTTATTCGGCTGAATCTCGATAAACCGACCACAGATTTGATGCTTAAACTACTAACTTCTCGGCTGAAAACATCCTTAAATTACATTCCGTGACTCAACAACAGTAGTATTTAGAATGTACAGACAAGAATGCATAATAAACGCTGTTCGTCTACAGATCCAAGTGCTAGGGATCGATTGCTTCTGTCTTGCTCCCTGACTTGACCAATCCTGTTCAACAATGAGGTTCGGACCGCCCCAGCTCATTTGAATATACGGACACATAAATGTCACACATAAATAAATGAAGAAATACGTGTGGACACATAAATAGAGAAATAAATAAATGAAGAAATGTAGAAATACATTTATTTAATGATGTCCTGTTGAGTTATAACTTATATTTATTAATTGCTGTATTTATTTCTGTATTTACACATTTATTCTTGTATTTATTTATTTATACATTTATTTAAGAATTTATTTATACATTTATTTAAGCATTTATTCATTTATTCTTGTATTTATTCATGCATTTATTTATTTATTTATTTATACTTAAGTCATTTTGAGTCCTCCATAGAAGTGGTGCTCTTCGCAATAAAACATCTTTGATGGGACGTGTCGAGTCTTGGCCAATCAGCGTTCAGATGTCGACAGCGTTTGGGGGTTCAGGTTAGCTTGAATTAGGGCTGCAACTAACGATTATTTTGATAATCGATTAATCGGTTGATTATTCTATCGATTAATCGATTAATCGGATAAAAAAACAAAAAAACTTTAATTTTCAACACTTTATTCAAAACAGGGTCCGTACGGTCATGGAAAACCTGGAAAAGTCATGGAGTTTTTAAATGGCTATTAGCAGGCCTAGAAAAGTAATTGAAAAAAATTAAATCCCAAAATATTTGGAAAATTAATGCAATTTTTTTAAATTTTAATTTACACGGTATGCTTTTGGAATTCTCATTGTTAGTTTAAACACTACATCTTCTCACTTTGTCACGTATAGACAGTTTTCACAAAATGTTTAATCATGGAAATTTGGTTTAAAGTCATGGAAAGGTCCTGGAGATCCACTGGTCACCATGGTGATGAACCCATCACAAACAGACTGACAGCTTTCCTCTCCTGAGCAGTGGTCCCCATGTGGCCCCCTGAACAATATCAGAGACCCGTTCCGATTTATTATTTTTTTCACCTGGCCCGCTGCCGTTGAGATTACAGTGAGATGCGGAAAAAATGTGAAGTGGTGCTCTTCACAATAAAACATCTTTGATGGGACGTGTCGCGTCTCGGCCAATCAGCGTTCAGATGTCGACAGCGTTTGGGAAGTTAGGTTAGCTTGAATGTTAGTCCGCTACATCCGCTGCTGTCACGCTGCACAGTGTAGCGATACGAACAAAGTACCCGTACGTTAAAAACGATGTGATTTAGCATATTTTTAGTATCGATACTTCATTAAAAGAGCGATCAGAGCTCACACGCTGCTCCGCTCCGTTAAATGGTGTCTACACGCGCAGCGCTCACAGCGAGTCGTGGTTTATCTCCGTTGCCTTTCTCCATGGAAAAATATTTTCCGCAACCGCCACGGAATAAATAACCATGTTTTCTACGTTATACTCTTGTGGAAATGCCACACACGTCGTGACATGTAGCGCCCTGGTGTCGGGGTCATAACGTCACCCGTAGGCGCACTTAGCTCCGTGAATGTCTCCGACGACGTGAATGACTTCTGCATCCAGCGCCACGTGAGCAGCAGCAGCCAATTAGATTTATCAACAGAGGAGCAGCTCAGCGCTGATTGGCTCTCACAACGCAGCGTTCAGTCTCTCCTCTCCCTCTCGCTCCGCTCTTGTTTCTCCTGCGCCGCTCTGCGCTCAACTCAACTTTGTTTATACTCCGTGACTTATTAAGCGCCGTAATAATCGCACGACACAACGAATCGATAATGAAATTCGTTGCCAACTATTTTAATAATCGATTTTTATCGATTTTATCGATTCGTTGTTGCAGCCCTAGCTTGAATGTCATCCCGCTACATCTACTGCTGTCACGCTGCACGGTGTAGCGATGCTAACAAAGTACCCGTACGTTAAACACGATTTGATTTAGCATATCTTTAGTATCGATACTTCATTAAGAGAGCGATCAGAGCGCACGCGCTGCTCCGTGTCGAGCTGTCTGCGCACACTGCGCAGCGCTCACAGCGAGAGAAGTGGCGCAGCTTTCGAGACCGACTTCGGTTTAAAAAATAAAAAGATGCCAGAAGTGAAATGTTTGTCTGTAAAGTTCTGTAACTCTACAGCTGCTCATCCTGATGAACTGTATATCATCTGGTCAGAGACTAACGGCCTCATAGTGTATAATCAATGCTATGATGGAACCATGTAGTTTCATTCATATCTGGCTGTATGAATACTAATATTACTGTCATTTGTTAAGTGTTGAAAAAGTTGGTAAAAAGTGAACCATACAGATGTTTTATTTATTACTATTATAGATAAATATACCAGTCTCGTATTTATGGTACCATATTGTTTTTATGGTATTGGGTATCATGATATTTATGGCAGGTATGTAATATGTATAGAAGTTATAATATGAGTATCGTGACAAACAGGGAGAGACAGAACAGATTCAGGGAAAAGTCCATGAGGACTGTTCAGTAGGGCTGCAACTAACGATTATTTTGATAATCTATTAATCGGTTGATTATTCTATCGATTAATCGATTAATCGGATAAAAAAACAAAAACACTTTAATTTTCAACCCTTTATTCAAAACAGGGTCCGTACGGTCATGGAAAACCTGGAAAAGTCATGGAATTTTTAAATGGCTATGAGCAGGCCTAGAAAAGTAATTTAAAAAAATAAAATCCCAAAATATTTGGAAATGTAATGCAAATTTGTTTTAATCAAATGTTAATTTACACAGTATATATACGGTATGCTTTGGAATTCTCATTGTTAGTTTAAATACTACATCTTCTCACTTTGTCACGTATAGACAGAGTTTTCACAAAATGTTTAATCATGGAAATTTGGTTTAAAGTCATGGAAAGGTCCTGGAGACCCACTGGTCACCATGGTGATGAACCTGTTCACTGGTCATGTGGATAAAACCGTC
Source organism: Pseudoliparis swirei (assembly GCF_029220125.1). Classification (NCBI taxonomy): domain Eukaryota; kingdom Metazoa; phylum Chordata; class Actinopteri; order Perciformes; family Liparidae; genus Pseudoliparis; species Pseudoliparis swirei. The sequence goes on from NC_079411.1 coordinate 11,739,026, forward strand.
ACAAACAGACTGACAGCTCTCCTCTCCTGATCAGTGGTCCCCATGTGGCCTCGCCCCCTGAACAATACCAGAGACGCGTTACGATTTATAATTTTTTTCATCTGGCCCGCTGCCGTTGAGATTGCAGTGAGACGCGGGAAAAATGTGAAGTGGTGCTCTTCACAATAAAACATCTTTGATGGGACGTGTCGCGTCTCGGCCAATCAGCGTTCAGATGTCCACAGCGTTTGGGAAGTTAGGTTAGCTTGAATGTTAGTCCGCTACATTTGCTGCTGTCACGCTGCACGGTGTAGCGATACTAACAAAGTACCCGTACGTTAAAAACGATGTGATTTAGCATATTTTTAGTATTGATACTTCATTAAAAGAGCGATCAGAGCGCACGCGCTGCTCCGCTCCGTTAAATGGTGTCTGCACGCGCAGCGCTCACAGCGAGTGGCGTCGTGGCTTATCTCCGTTGCCTTTCTCCATGGAACAATATTTTCCGCTATCCGCCACGGAATAAATAACCACGTTTTCTCCGTTATACTCTTGTGGAAATGCCACACACGTCGTGACATGTAGCGCCCTGGTGTCGGGGTTCATAACGTCACCCGGAGGCGCACACAGCTCCGTGAATGTCTCCGACTACTGAATGACTTCCGCATCCAGCGCCACGTGAGCAGCAGCAGCCAATTAGATTCATCAACAGAGGAGCAGCTCAGCGCTGATTGGCTCTCACAACGCAGCGTTCTGTCCTCTCCCTCCGCTCTGGTTTCTCCTGCGCCGCTCTGCGCTCAACTCAACTTTGTTTATACTCCGTGACTTATTGAGCGCCGTAATAATCGCGCGACACAACGAATCGATAATGAAATTCGTTGCCAACTATTTTAATAATCGATTTTTATCGATTCGTTGTTGCAGCCCTACTGTTCAGGCACAAAAAAAAGGAAGTTGGTTCATGAATGACTTTAACCATATTATATATAATGACAATGTATATTTGTTCTTACTATCATTATAGGGCTGAGTCAGAGCGGAGGACCTTTTGTTCTTAAACTGTTTATTGTCATTATTTAGATTTGTGGTCAGAACAATAAAATGACTGTAGTTGTGGTTCTAAAAGCTTTGAGGCTTCAAACAACGTGGATGTGGTGTGGTGACAACAACAACAAAAAGTCACCTGCACTGCACCCCCCCCCCCCCCCCCCCACCCCCCGTTGTCACCTTTTTCACCCCTCATGAGTTTGCAGGTATGAAAGATACTCAGACAAAAAATATATTATATATATACGGGTAGACATGCAAAAACCTGCACACAGTATTTTGCTGATTCATTCTTCAACATTTTTAGAGTAGTCTCATATTCATTCTTTTGGCCAAATCTAGTTTTATTCAGATGCGAAGAACATGAGATTGCTGTATTCCTTATGCAACCTTTGATGGCACTCTATAGAATACACGGATCATTAGTGGTCCCAGCATTTTCTGAAATATAAACAGTAAAGGGTCTCTAAAGTACGGGTAGGTGCAAAACTCATTATTTCTGCTGTTCTTTAACTCTTGACTTATTCTGTGCTCCTTTGCAAGAGGAGCAAGGTTGAGTCTGTCGGCACGACTTTGATCTTGGTTTCTTAATTAAAAGATATACAAATAATTACACCGTTTTTTTCCCTTTTCAACAAATAATGAAACTATTTTTAATATAATGTTCTTTTCTTCCTCAATGTGTGTAGATATGGCTTCTGCAAACTTTCTGCCATCTGAAGATCAGTTCCTGTGCTCCGTCTGTCTGGATGTGTTCACTGATCCAGTCACAACACCATGTGGACACAACTTCTGCAAAAACTGCATCAATGATTACTGGAATACCAACAACCAGAACATGTGTCCACTGTGTACAAAGGTTTTCTTCTCAAGACCTGAGCTGCTCGTCAACACTTTGTTCTCTGGGATGGTTTCTCAGTTCAGACAGTCGACTCAGCAGAAAGCCAGCAGCAGCAGCTCAGAGCAACAAGAGTCCAGACCAGGAGAAGTTCCCTGTGACGTCTGCACTGGAACCAAACTGAAGGCCCTGAAGTCCTGCCTGGTGTGTCTGGCCTCCTACTGTGAGACTCACCTGGAGCCTCACCTGACAGCTTCACGCCTGAAGAGACATCAGCTGATGGACCCTGTGGAGAACCTGGAAGACAGGATGTGTCTGAAGCACGATAAACCTCTGGAGCTGTTCTGTAGGACCGACCAGACGTGTGTCTGCATGCTCTGCACTGTGTTGGACCACAAGATGCACAATGTTGTTCCTCTGAAACAAGAATGTGAAGGAAAGAAGGTGGAGCTGCAGAAGACAGAGGCTGAAACTCAGGAGATGATCCAGAAGAGACGCCTGAAGATTCAGGAGGTCCAACACAACGTGAAGCTCAGTGAGGAAGATGCAGACCGAGAGAAAGCAGAAGGTGTTCAGGTCTTCACTGGTCTGAAGGAGTCTGTGGAGAGGAAACTGAACGAGCTCATCACTACGATAGAAGAGAAGCAGAGAAGCACCAAGAAACAGGCTGAAGACGCCATCAGAGAGATGGAACAGGAGATCTCTGATCTGATGAAGAGGAGCACTGAGGTAGAGAAGCTCTCCCTCTCTGAAGACCACCTCCACGTCCTCCAGAGTGTCCAGTCCCTCAACATCCACCATCCACCACCCACCAAGGACTGGTCTCAGGTCAGTGTTCCTCCAGCATCACATGAGGGGACTGTGAGGAGAGCTGTGTCTCAGCTGGAGGGGACGCTCAGTAACATGATGAAGACGCTGGTTGAAGTTGAGATGAAGAGGCTCCAGAAGTTTGCAGTGGATGTGACTCTTGATCCTAAAACAGCTCATCATTACCTCATCCTGTCTGATGACGGGAAACAAGTGAAACATGGTGATGTGACGAAGAATCTCCCAAACAACCCAGAGAGATTTACTACATGTATTTGTGTCTTAGCAAAGCAAAGTTTCTCTTCAGGCAAATTTTACTTTGAGATTCAAGTTAAAGGAAAAACCGAATGGTTTTTAGTAGGGATGCACCGATCTGATCGGCGCCGATCCATATCGGCCGATATTGCCATTATCGGTTTTGATCGGCGTTCTCAAAACGGCCGATCAAACCGATCGATCAGATGACGTAACATCTGCGAGAACTATCAGACGTTTCAATCGCCGCGCACCGCAACGGAGACGATGCGCCCGACGAGGGCCGCAGAGTGAGAGGTCAGAGGGGATCCTCACCACCGAGCGGCGTCCCCGTCCCCCGAGTTGAATCTCTGGGTCGACTCAGCCGACTCTCACATGTCTGAGTCCCTTGAGACTGATGTTCACGGTAAACACATTCGATCGGGAGCAAAGAGGGTTTGATAACGTTAGCGGAAGGATTTATGTGACAACATCCGGTTTTGCAAAGTTAGCGGAAAGAACCACGTGAAACGACATCCGTTTTTCAAAATAAGATGTCGACAAATCATACACAAGTAAACAATGAACTGATTTTGTATCTTTATAGATCGTTTCTGAGATTTAGCTTAAATTATGCTAACATTGAAACAGTTTTACTGCACCAAGGAAGAGTTTATAAAAATAAGTCAGACTTTTGTATGTTAAAAAAAGTCCTATATATAGATCTCCCCAAGAGTTCCAGGAAATGAATGATGCAGATGTGTTCCATACATATCTGAAATCCCCTACAATAGCAATCAAACCATTTTAATGTATCAATTAGGACATTTTTCAAAGTAAAAGTCCTAAATGTTTAAAGAAATCTGTAATTTCTTTATTGTTTGAGTTGCTTTATATATCTATTTCCTCATAGTCCTAGGCAATAATACTACACAATAAATAGAATGCTTCAATCGACACCGTGATCGGTGATCGTTATTATCGGATCGGCAGATACTGATTTCAGTGATCGGTGATCGGCACAAAAAACCTGATCGGTGCATCTCTAGTTTTTAGGAGTGGTCAGAGAGTCGATCAACAGGAAAGAAGAGATCACATGGAGACCTGAAGATGTTTACTGGACTATAGATTTAACAAATGGAAACAAGTATATAGCTGCTGCTGATCCTCCAGTTCTTCTCCCCCTGAAGTCTGGGCCTCAGAAGGTGGGGGTGTTTGTGGATTATGAGGAGGGTCTGGTCTCCTTCTATGACGTAGAAGCTGCAGCTCTCATCTACTCCTTTACTGGCTGCTCCTTCAAGGAGAAACTCCTCCCATACTTCTGTCCTGGTCATAATGATGATGGTATAAACTCTGCTCCTCTGGTCATCACTCCTGTTGGAGTAAACTAATCTCTTTGTTTCTTGGAATGATTTTATTCATTGAAGAGTATAAATTAGGGCTGTCAATCTATTAAAAAAAATTAACTAATTGATCGCACTTTTTGAAATTCATTAATCGCGATTAATCGCAATTAAAAGTTAAAAGTTCATTCTTTTTAAAGACCAAACTTCACACAGCTGTGTTTTCAAAGAGGCTCCTACCTATAAAGTGCCAGCGAGGTATTTAATATTGTGGATGATAAATTGTTTCTTCAGTGAAACATCAGATTAGTAAAAAATATATATATATATTGAGACCCCATTGGTCCTGTCATCTTTAACATTGAACAGCAGAACCAGTGGCCTTGGTAACTGACTGACATTCAAATATGTCACGTTCACCCTCTGGAGGCTGGGGGCATTTTATACATTTTACAAAAAAATGTAAATTCACCTTTTAAAGGCGTTTGCATATGACACATACCCACGTGTTATACATCAAACATTCCAGAACAATCTCAGCTCTATTCAATGAGGCTCATTGTCCTCGCGCCGTGTTCTCTGCTCTCTGACTGACAGGCTGCTATAGAGCCTCACATGTGTGGTGGGAGGTCCTTTGTGATTTACTGAGTGTTCATTGGTTGTTTTTTCCCCAAAATGTTGACAGACAAACGGATTGACCAATCACGGTGAAGGTTTCGTGTAATGAGTTCTCTCCGCGCCGCGTCACCCGACACGTCGCCCTCTGTTCCTCTGTGTATCAGAGGGGAGACGGGAGGAAGGAGGAGCAGGAGGAAACCCGACTGATTCATCCACGAGTTTAAACTGATTTCTGATCCTTATTTTCGCGGAGAAATAATTGTTTTAAAAACGGAAACAGTGTTAAACCGTACTGCCGCGGGTTGACACTCGGTTTGAGTGTAAAAACTTCAACGAACACCGGAAGTAAACAAAGTTGCGTTAATTGCGTTAAAATATTTTTGTGTGTTAACGCGGCCAAATTAATCGCATAGCTTAACGCGTTAACGCTGACAGCCCTAGAAATAATATTATTACATGGAATAACTCACAGATTTAATCTGATATGTTTACATAAAAGAGTTACTGGATTTAAAAATCAAAGAAGCTTCACAGAGAAGTAAAACAACTTTAAAAACAAGGCAAATAAATGAGATATGAAAATATGTTTATTAGAAATGTATGAAAGAATGATACTTTTCTATGTTGAATGCAATTTCTAGGATACATTTTTATTTTTTTATTTTCATTTATATTATATTTGTTCACCTTTCTGACATTCCTAATTTTTCACTTGGGTTAACCTCTTTTATTGTAATTTAAATAAAAAACTATAAAATATCAAGTAATGGCAAAAAAATATGACATAAAATATTCGGGCTGTTTACTGACATTTTACTGATGATTTAATAATGTTTTTCTTTTTTAATCAATCTCAAATCGGACCACACCACAGCGCCCCCTTGAGGCCCCTCCCCCCGGTCCTCCGGTAGGATGAGTTGGTGCTGCGTTCAGGTGAATCTTAGTCGGCTCTGTGAGACGTTCAAAACTCACAGTTGCCAGCTGAGATTAAACTGGATCACAGCGGTTATTGTTTCCTTTGCAGACACTTTCAACATTGATTTTGTTTAATCAGATATTCACAAGTTATGAGACAAATATATTCAATCAAATATGTTTTGCCGTAAGTGGGGCCCATTGTCTCATAATCCATTCATGAATGTAGAGCCCCCCAAACTCCAAAAGTGTTTCTTCTTCTTCAAAGCGTCCTCGACCCTTGTCGTCCTTCGGCCCGGCGGCAACACACCAAAAAAATAAGATTGCGTTAAAATAAATCTGTTTTTAAAGTGTAAAGTGTCCTTTTGTTTGTCTCTCTAGTCTAATAGACCTCATGAGGACTTATCGTTATCCTCACATGAGAAGTTGGGATGTTTTGACACATTTTATCTATCAAAGTAAATATATTGTGTTCATATTATTCTCTGTTGACTACATTCATTCAGAAATACGTGAAATTACTCAAAGACATGAAGAGACTTTCCTCAGTTATGAACATTTAGTTTATAGAGACACTTTATGGGGAAATAATCAAGATTTAACAGCTGAAACAGCTTTAGCTCGGAGGACACAACAATAAAAACAACAACAAAACAATAAACAAAGTATCTGGTGCACATTCAGAGTTAGAGATATTAATATTAATAAGATGATGTTTCAAAATAAAAGTCTTACCTCAGTGATAAACACACGCGGGCTGCCAGCGTGAGGTGAGCTGTGAGAGTCTGTACTGAAGCACCACGCTGACACACACACACACAGACACACACACACCTCACCCTGGAGTTTGGTCTTCATGAATGAAGTTGGATTTTAATGCATGCTGCAGTTCATTTCTTTCAAATTTCCAAATAATGTAATATTTATTTGAGCGCTATAAAGTGATTTATTTGAGAGACAGGACAGGGGAATATAATTTATATATATATATAAATATATATATATCACAACGAAAATAATGGAACCATTATTATTTAGATCTGAAAATTGGAAAAAGACATGTTAAACATGTATTATATGTATATATATATATACATATATAATAATATAATCTCTTCTTTTATCAATGAATAAATCAGAAAAAACAACCATACATATTTTTATTTTATTTTTAAATGAAAAGTTATATACATTTAGTTTTGAGTGATGAACCAACCTCTAACCTCTCTGAAAAAACCTTTTGAATAAAGATAAAAATTACCTTTCCGTGTAATTTTAAATCCTCACATTATGGTGAAGAAATTGTGTTGAAGCCAGGTGTTTAATCTGGGTTGTTAAATAATAAATACATATAAAATGTTTATTGATTTAATTTAGAATCACCCTTAAACCCCCGGAGATGTGACGTAACACACACTTCATGTCACAAACCTAGATGACATCATCGTCTGCAGGTTTCAGTTCTTGTAATTTCATCTTCGTCACACAGATTGCTTTGAAATAATATAAATAATATTAGGAATGTTCTCCAGTACATTTGAAAGTAGTCTGTGGTTGAGTGATTGTTGACCCCTTGTTGGTCATTGATTAACTGCTTTTCTTTTGAAAAGGCTTCTGCGTGTGAGCGTAGCCTTGATGTCGTGTGTTTGTCTTATCGGGCAGCCGTCGGCCTTCCCACCTTTCCTCACGCGCAGCACCTGACGTCTTCCCATCGTCGGAAAAACACCCAACGTGTCACCGCGACCGTTCATTCACGTGTTCGTCCTGCGAATCGTTCGCCGGCAGATAAAAAACACATCGACGTCGAGGAAGGGCCTTAAAGCTGCATTCTCTCTCCTGACCACCAGGGGGCGGCTCCTCTGGTTGTATAGAAGTCTATGCGTCATGTGTTAAAGCTGCATTCTCTCTCCTGACCACCAGGGGGCGACTCCTCTTGTTGTATAGAAGTCGACGCTTCATGTGTTAAAGCTGCATTCTCTCTCCTGACCACCAGGGGGCTCCTCAGGTTGTATAGAAGTCTATGCTTCATGTTTTAAAGCTGCAATATTTCTCCTGACCACCAGGGGGCGACTCCTCTGGTTGTATAGAAGTCTATGCTTCATGTGTTAAAGCTGCATTCTCTCCCCTGACCACCAGGGTCGACTCCTCTGGTTGTATAGAAGTCTATGCTTCATGTGTTAAAGCTGCATTCTCTCTCCTGACCACCAGGGTCGACTCCTCTGGTTGTATAGAAGTCTATGCTTCATGTGTTAAAGCTGCATTCTCTCTCCTGACCACCAGGGGGCAGTTCCTCTGGTTGTATAGAAGTCTATATAATGACTCTACTTCCACAATTATCATAATCCATGAGTAATCATCCCAGGCTGCTGACTGGCTGACTCATATCATGCAGTTGAGTTATTATTGGATGAATATTTACTGTAACTCATGAAAAAGAGGAACCTGAACACATCGTGACTTCAGTTCCTCCTTCTTCATTTCTTGTAAACTTTAAAAAATGAATGCAGCCGCCCGACTCCAGGGGCTCTGATACTAAACTTTAAGGTAAGAGCGTTGTTGTGTTTGTCTCATTATTTAAATAACTTTATGGAAACATGTGAAATGTGACGCGAAGCTAACGGACTCTTTAACTCCTTTAAAATGAGTAAAGACATTAAAATACTTGCTGTTTATATGCCAGTGACATCACCAGAATCAAATTGTTGATATTCATGTTGATAATATAATATATTATTGATATTTAAATGTTGCTACATTTTTTTTCCTCTTAAAGTTAAAGTGATCAGTTAAAGTTCAATAAATCTCAGGTTTAATTAAGATACACCATTTTTAAACAGGCAACATTAAAAAAAAAATTATATATATATATTATTGTAATATTCGGTTTTAATACAGAGCTGACCTACACAGTATATTTCATTCTACTCCTCTTTGAGAATCACGACCGGATGGTTTAGTTTTGTAAAATTTATTTTATATTTTTTAGGTCGGGCTAAATTAATTTGTTTGATGAAATCTCAGTCTCTCTTAAAATAAAATAAAAGCAACTACTAAATAAATGTAAAACACACTTATTTTCATACAAAAAAATCATTAGCAGAGCTCAGATTCAACTTTTGTTAAAAAATATAGTTTTTATCTTGATTAATTAAGATGCCAATCAAATCAAAAAACAAATTCTGTAACAACACAAAATTGTTTGTAGTTTGAGTTTTATTTTATACTTGACATGCATTGAATCTCTAGTGTTATCACTTAACTAGCCCCCCCCAGCCCCCCTTAATTCCTGGGTACATGAAAATAAATAAAAATACTGGCAGTGGTAATCTTGCGGTCGCCGTCAGTGACGGGAACGATGATGGTGATGTTGATGATGATGATGGTGGTGATGAATAATATGTGAGCGCTGAGAGCATCTTGTTGTGTTTTTTGTGACGCCGCAGGGCTCCGCCATGAGTGTGTGTGTGCAGACGGAGGAGGGAGCCCCTCCCTCCAAAACCGCTCCGCCTGAGGAACTCGACGGCCTCAACGAAGCTCCGAGGTGAGGCGAGGATCTCTAAGCGCCCGTGACTCTGCATGCCTCTTCCCCCCACCCCGCCAACATTATTCACGGTCGGACCTCCGTGTGTGTTGTGTTGAAGTCCAGAGTGGCGGCCGAGACCCGACTCCCCCGGACCTGGATCCAGCTGCGTGTCCTTCAAGTCCATGCTGCCGCCTCTGGCGTTCAAACAACTTCCCTCAGAGAAACGGTGAGTCCTCCAGCAGGGAACGATCCCGTGACATCATGTTGTGTACGACCTCTAACGGCGGTGTCGGTGCGACCTTTGACTGCCGTCTCGTGTCCAAGTAGCTGCAAAGTGACGCCAGACGCAGATGTGGCACAAAAAAGGTGTGATGGTGTTTCTGTCAGTGTCCCTCAGGGGCCGGACTCGGACTCGGACTCCACCAACAGGGACCAGTCCACGATTAATCCCCTTACCTTCGGAGATGACGGGTAAGGAGTTAAAAAAATATGTTAACATACATGTGTGTATATATTTATATATATATATTATATGTGTATATACATATATATGTATGTATAAATCTATATATATAAATAATATATATATACAGTTGTGAGTATGTATATGTGTGTATATACTGTATATATACACATCTATGTGTATATATACATATTTATATATATATGTATTTATATACACATAAATGTATATATATATATATAAATTATATATATAAATTAATTAATAAATGTGTGTATATATATTTATGTGTATATATATATAAACACATATATCTCCTTTAGTGACCATGTTATTTTCATAAATCAAATAATATTTAAACTTTCTATCTATCAGACCCATATTTATTACAAAGACACAGACCAGTTTTCCAGGAAATTCAGGATGATGTAATGAATGAGACGCTATCTCACCAATGGAATTGAGCTTCATCTTGGATCAATCTAAAGGTTTCATTGGTTTCACCTATTTTATGACAAAATAAATGCAACATATTTTTCTCTGCAGTTTCCAGCAGGTTCCCAGTGGGCAGTCCGACAAGCTTCAGCCACAGGATTTGGACTCCATATTTAAGGTGCGTAAATATCCAACAGCCATTGACCTCAACCCCAAATACAAAAAACACAATTTTAAATGATTATTGTTTTTTCTTTTCCAGACGCTCAAGGAAAGCATTGCCACCTACGTGAAGAGCGAGCTGGAAACGTTTCAAACAATTCTGAGCCTTGGTTACCCAGAATGCCTAAAGAGTGAGGGCGAGGAGGAGGTGTTGGATGGAGAGGAGGAAGAGAAGGGGAGGAGCAGCCGAGAGGCGTGTCTGAAGATCACGCTGGACTTCCTGAGGAGAATGAAGCAGGAGGAGCTGGCTAAATCTCTGCAGAGGCGTAAGGGGATTCTATCCCGAACTCTACTTTTTCTCACATTCACATAAACATCCACCGTCCGATCTCATCGTGTTGTGCGTTCATCCAGGAACCGTCGCCGCGGTTTGTCAACGACGACTCAAATCCAACCTGCAGAACAAGTTCCAGAGGGTTTTTGAGGGGATCGCGAAATCAGGAAATCCAACTCACCTGAATCAGATGTACACGGAGCTCCACATCACGGAGGGAGGGGCCACCGGGGTCAACGACGAACACGAGGTCAGACAGATTGAAACGGCGTCCAGGAAACCCGGCAGGCCGGAAAGAACCATCAGGTGTGAAGACATCTTTAAACCCTCACCTGGGAGACGAGTCCGAACAGTGATGACGAAGGGAGTGGCCGGAATCGGGAAGACCGTCTCGACGCAGAAGTTCTCTCTGGACTGGGCCGAAGGAAAAGCCAACCGGGACGTGCAGCTCACGCTTCCGTTCACGTTCAGAGAGCTGAACGTGCTGAAGGAGAGGAAGTTCAGCTTGGTTGGACTCGTCCATCACTTCTTTCGCGAAACCGAAGACGCAGAGATCGGCCAGTTTGACGAGTTCGCGGTCGTCTTCATCTTCGACGGTCTGGACGAGTGTCGGCATCCTCTGGACTTCCAGAACAACGAGGTCCTGACCGATGTGACTCGGTCCGCCTCGGTGGACGCGCTGCTGACGAGCCTCATCAGGGGGCAACTGCTCCCCGGTGCTCGTCTCTGGATAACCACGCGGCCCGCGGCGGCCCATCTGATCCCCCCCCAGTGGGTGGACATGGTGACGGAGGTCCGAGGGTTCACCGACCCACAGAAGGAGGACTACTTCGGGAAGAGATTCGGCGATCCGGAGCAGTCCGCCAGAATCTTCTCCCACGTCAAGACCTCCCGAAGCCTCCACATCATGTGCCACATCCCGGTCTTCTGCTGGATCACGGCTACAGTTCTGGAGGACGTGTTGAAGACCAGCGAGGGAGGAGAGCTACCCAAGACCCTGACTGAGATGTACACCCACTTCCTGGTGGTTCAGACCAAACTGAAGAACATCAAGTATGATGGAGGAGCTGAGAGGGATCCACACTGGAGTCCAGAGAACAGGGAGAGGATCGTGTCCCTGGGGAAACTGGCTTTTGAGCAGCTGCTGAAAGGGAACCTGATCTTCTATGAATCCGACCTGAGTGAGTGTGGCATCGATGTCAGGACGGCCTCACTGTACTCCGGGGTGTTCACACAGATCTTTAAAGAGGAGAGAGGCCTGTACGAGAACTCTGTGTTCTGCTTCGTCCATCTGAGTGTTCAGGAGTTTCTGGCGGCCCTTCATGTCCATCTGACCTTCATCAACTCTGGTGTCAACCTGCTGTCGGAAGAAGAAGCCATCTCCTGGTGGTGGAGGTTTCTAGGCGGAAGAAAAGCTGAACCAACGCATCTCTACCAGAGTGCAGTGGACATGGCCGTGAAGAGTCCAAATGGACACCTGGACTTGTTCCTTCGCTTCCTCCTGGGTCTTTCTCTGCAGTCCAATCAGAACCTCCTACGAGGTCTGATGACACGGATGGGGAGAAGCTCGGCGACCGACGAGGAAACAGTCGAGTACATCAAGAAGAAGATCTGTGAGAATCTGTCTCCGGAAAGAAGCATCAATCTGTTCCACTGTCTGAATGAACTGGACGACCGTTCTCTCGTGGAGGAGATCCAACAGTACCTGAGTTCAGGAAGCCTCTCCGCAGATGAGCTGTCTCCTCCTCAGTGGTCAGCGGTGGGCTTCATCCTGCTGTCATCAGAGAACGATCTGGACGTGTTTGACCTGAAGAAATATTCTTCTTCAGAGGAAGTTCTTCTGAGGCTGCTGCCGGTGGCCAAATCCTCCAACAGAGCTCTGTAAGTGTGAATATGACGGCTCGTTGTGATTGTTCTCAACCAATGGGCGTCTGTCAACAGAGAGTTGCAACATTAAACCAATTTATTGATAAGTTGACTTTTTTTGGGATGGTTTATTCAGTTTTATTGTACCATTAATGCAGCCATGAAATAAAAATATATCGTATTGCAGTTAGTTTATTTAAGGCTTTGAGGAATTTGGGTAAGTCATTGGGATAACAGATGTTTTTGTATTGCTAATAAAAAAGTAAGTAGAGTTTATTTGCATTGCACGTATCACAGATAAAGTGTCACACTGTGCTACGAGCTACGAGCGTGACAGTCTGATATCCGTTTTTATTACTACTTTAGTACTTATTTTATTTATTTCGATTAGACTGAACGGATACTTGTATCTCAGCGGATGATATTAAGGGCAAGTAGGTTGATGGCGGGTTACCTGTTACCTGTACGCTACGATGCTTCCTTTCCTATTTCCTCAAGCGAAGGGAACACTAGACCGGTGGACCGAAGGAATCTTTACTTGAGTTGTACAGCGCAGAGTTTGTTACTTTACTCACTTTTATGGGTCATAAATAAAGGAGCCGTCTCTTAAATTCTCCTTCACATCGTGCCTCGACCTCAACACGTTTTCCATGAAGGAAATTTGGGATTTTTCGATGTGTAAAGCAACAAATGCAGTTAAGCAAACTGGTCTATTGTTTCGTGAAAGGTTGTTATATTGTGTCAGTTGTGATTTTGTGATTGTATTGTTGTACTTGGGCTATGCATCTTCTACACAAGACCAATAATATGTCTGAATGACAGGATCAACGTGGTGTTTGTATATTCATTCGTACTGATGATACTCAAAGCACTTTCCTGGGTTATTGGTAACAAATAGTTTAAATATATAATACATTAAAGCACAGGTGTCGAACACAAGTTCAGGCCGCCACATCATTTTATGTGGCCCCTGACGGCTTGAAAGACATTTGATCACCTTTTCTTAAAGAACTGTAAGACAACTATCCTGTGCTTTTATTTTGAAGGTTTCAAATGAAATGGATTTATGTTATAATATTAGAGAAACGTTCTTATGTACAATATTTCTACACTCAAGTAAACAATAATCAAATGCAAAGAGATTTATTTAACAATATGTTTGAGTAGTTTATACAGTGTTACAGTTACAACCGGCACTGAGGGCGGGCATGATGCTGGTGTGGTCCGCGGTGAAAATGAGTGGATACCCCTGCATTAAAGGGTCCGGGGGACCGCCATGGGACCCTCCTTCAGAAAATATATTTACGGTCGTCAAGGTCAAGGGACAAATTATATTTTGATGTTTCAATTGTGTCGTGTCACGCATATATACAATGTTTGTTACGTTCTAAAAGGTCTTTTTGGCACGCCGAGAAAGTCACATTTTGTCATAATTGTCACAGTAATGTGTCGTAGTGAATCATAATACTGTGAAAATACGTAATTAGGCTGAGTCAGATTTTCACCGGCAACATATCTGAGCCTCTTGGGTTCTGGTTTAACTCCTCAGTGTCACGAGGTGTCTCTTTTTGTAGTTTTAATTACTTTCAGACTGCAATTTTTGAATGGATGTGACATAACAAAGCAATAAATTAGCCATAAAGCAGCTTCAACTATGTAAGTCTTGACTGAATGCAAAGTTCCACCAAAGTCCACCAAGTTCCAGTGGTCTGCTGGAGGAAGATCGGCTGAAGATTCCTTGTAAGGATGAGAAGTTACATAAGTTATAAGTTATAATCTATGTATTATTATGTAAGAACCAGCGAGTTTTAGCTGCTGATAACATGTTATGACTTAAAGGCTTTAGCTTTTTACTGAAAGGAATTTAAATTTAAATCCTTGGAAAAGTCTTATTTGATTATGAACAGCTGAGTGTCGGATGACTCATCAAATTCAAACTGTTTTACAGAAGAGAAATGAGGGATTTTGTTGTAAATTTACTTTCACACTGATTTTGATTTTTACATTTGTTTTTCACCATGTATTTTTTTCAAGCCTGCTTTTTTTAGAAGACTGTCTGACCAACATATTTCAATAAAACTCTTTTTATATTTGATTGACATTGTGGCCCGATTGATTGAATTATTCTTCATCTGATAGAATATCTCAAATATATATAACTATATGAACCTTTACTGAAGGCTAAGGACCTTTACTGAAGACCTTACTTTACTCTCCAGCTAGTGGACTGAATGTGGGTGATTTTAAATACCTTTAAAATAATACAGAAATGAACTTTTACCTGATTTGTGATGTAAAAAAGTTCTTTCAAACAAATAAAGTGTATTTTTTCAATAAAGCTTCCATGTGATGGTTTAAAAAAGAAATGTAAATTGGTATTAGAAAATATAAGTAGAAGTATAAAGTTACATAATGTGTAAATAATCAAGTAAAGTCCAAATATTTAAGAAAACATTTTAGTAAATATAAGTTAAACACTAAAACCATAACTGAAGCTTTGGGCAACCAAAGAAATAAAATATAATGATAAACCGGTAAAATCATCTATCTAAAGGTTTTAAAGTCACGTGACCACCTTCACTGATGCCTGAATGTAAAACGTCACACAATCACCAACGCGTTTCACGCTTTGTTTGAGTTGCTATTTCATCAACCAACTGGTGTAAAATACATAATATGTAATAATACATATGCTTAGTATTTTATAACATGACCCGAGACTAGTTAAACCAACCCTTTGAACGCCCGTTAATCATATTGTTCAGGCGGCTGGTCGGCCACCTTTATCCCGGACCCCATGCTACGAACCGGTGCAGCCGCTGATCTCTGAAGGTGAAGCGACAATTACATCACAGGCTCGTTTGAGACTCTAAATCTCCGGTTTGAGTTTTATTTTCTTCTGATTAGCTGACTTTACAATGAACGGAGGACTGTGAGCAGGTTAGAGAACAGAGAGTCATTGTTCAGCTTGTTTTAATGTTTCATTAAATGACAGGATGAAGCTTGAAGCTAACGCTAGCTAGCTATGACTTGTTTTCTTATTAACAGTCTTAATACCAACAGGTAAACAAGTCCTTATACATATGTTATGTCGCATTATAACACGCGTTTATAATGTAACTTTACACTCTGTATGTTAGGTGCACCCAGCTAGCTAATGCATGTTTATGCTAGAGGAAGTGTTTGTTTTACTGAAGTAAAAGTACTCTCTGACTAGTACAAATACTCTGTTACTCTACGAGTAAAGGTGCTTAAAAATGTCCACAAAGTATATAAATGTACCTTTTGTAACTACTGTTATCCATGATGTCATTCGAGTATTATAATGAATGATACATTCATGTAAAAGTAGGATTTTACAGGTGTACTTGGTGATTGTTAACTATAGAGTAGTAATTATAGGGTAAATGCAGTGAAGTACAATATATGCAATGGCAATACTTGGAAATACTCAAGTGAAGTACCCTGAAACATTAAGTCCTTTACTTGAGTTTCATTCCTCCACAGATGAAACAGTCTTGCAGTGAAATGTCCTTCATGAATTTATGAGGTTCAGTTTGTTGTTTATGTTTATTTTCTGTTCTGAAGTTCCTGCCCTCGTTTAGGGAAATGAGGTGGGCAAAATAACACCTGCTAGCATAACGCAATACAGTTCAGCAAATTAGTCAATTTAATTGAGGAATAAATAGCGAATAAAACATCCGGGAATAGTCAATATATTACTAATTATTCATCATTTCCAAAGTACGTATTTGTCGTATTTATTGTCTGACTAAAAGTCCCAAACTATAATATATAATTAGTTTAAACCCAACAAGTTTCCTCACGACCAGTTAATCTGATTATTATTCTTATAAAATGAGAAATAGTGAAACATGTTTATCACAATATTTCAAAATCTTACGGAAGGGGACGCTTTCAGTCGAAAGACTCAAATATATTATTAATATATAGTTTGCAATAAATATATATATATACAATATTTAACAGAGCAGAGAAGCTTTGTTTTATATGCAGGAAAAACAATACTTAAATGCTCATTTGAATGTAAACTGATCCTAATTTGTTTGTTTTAATTAATAAATCGTTTTAGCTCTAAAACTCAATGAGAGTGATCAGAATAAAAAGGGAATGAAGATCGTAGAATGTCAACAAAGTGAATCACAGAACGTCGCCTGTGTGAATCGAGAAAACTAAACACACTAAATAAATGTGTGTTGGGTGAACTGACGCCGACTTGTTGGTCCTTGTTTATGTTCCCCAGCTGCCCGTCACTCATGGGTCTGCGGGGGTTCTGGCAGGGCAACAAAGTGCTGCTCGTGATGTTACCGAGTCTGGCGCTGATCCACTGGGGCTGGTACCAGCTGAATAAAAACCCACAGCTGTTCAAACCCAGAAAGGAGCACATTCCTGAGCCCGGCATCGTCGCTCACGTTTCCCCCCGCGCCACCGAGAGCAAGTGACCCGCTCGGGGTACCGGGCCGGCTTCCTGTGGGCCGGCGAGCCACCACCAGCACCGAGGTGCGTTCAGCTGCAGTTCCGCGTCTGTCCACTAGATGCTGCTCCAGGGAAACGCCCTCTCGACTGTATATCGAGGCAGAAACCATAAATTATCTGTGAATACACATTTAATGCAGGTTTTACACAACGATTTAAATATTGTGTTGACAGAGTGCTCACTTAAATTACAAACAAACTAAGGATTTCCCTAAAATATACAAATGTACAAAAATGCAAGATTAGTTAGTTTCAAGTTAGTTACACACCTTTTTTTCGACTGAATAAATTCCAAACTAAGTAAACAACCCAAACTTCCACCTCATTGAAGGCCGTGTCTCCAAAATCCGCCGGAAAAACATCCGCTGCCCGTCTTCATTGGTCAAACAATCCCTCAATACCCTTTTATTCTCATATTTCATGCGTAAACGGGACGTTTTCAGAGAATGTGTGGTTATGAGAACCCCGGTGCTTTGACCCGCGTATAAATCAAGTTGTGTGTGTGTTCCCCCCCCCACAGAAGTGTCGCTATGAAGCCCCCCCGCAGCTGGCTCAGGAGGAACTGGCTGTGGGCGGCCGGCGGGGCGTTCCTGAGCGTCCACGCCGCCACGTGGCTGATGCAGAGCGCCGTGAAGGGCGCCGTGCGCTCCGAGGCCGCCACGCGCTCCGAGGCCGCCGCCCTCAGGCAGAGGCCGGCCTGGGAACGACCGGACTGACTGTGTGTGTGTGTGTGTGTGTGTAACGCAGCGGGGGACACGCCCATCAATGAACTCTCAGAGCAACGAACCGCTCGGCCCACTAAGAGCTGCTTTGTCGGACAGTTTATTTTCTATTTTATTTCTTGTTTATTTCTTTCGTTCTTCTCCGCTTGATCTACTGGTTGCTTTATGAGTGAGTTGGGATTTACTGTAAATTATTCAATAAACCAATAACAATGATTACAAATAAATATCAAATGACATTTTTTTGAAGGGTCTATTTCTTTATCTCTTGTTGTTTTTAACCGATCCACTAAATGATCCACTACGTTTAAATATATTTAATCAACACAAAATCTCGATGAAGCTTCTACAATTTATTGCCAACATATTCACTCCCTCGTGTAGAAGATGTGAATGAGATGCTTTGTGACACTTTGTGACACTTTGTCTGTGATGAGTGCAAAATAGAAATAAACTTTAGGTCCATACGGTGTACAGATGTAATCGGTGGACCGGCCGTTAGAATCCCGGCAGGCCGGTTCGACCCCCGGCAGGTCGGGGGCCCCGGGGTCTTTAAAAGTCAATTAGTGGTGGAGAAGGAGCCCAACCCCCTTTGCTCTGCTCTGTGACAGGTGGCATTCATCCCACAATCCCCTCTGTCTAACAATACAGGACAAGGTGGTGGGTGGGGGGGGGGGTAATACAGGGCCCTATATTCATGAGCTGATACGACCCATTCAACTCCCTAACCCCCCGCCCCGTCCATCAACCTCCAACTTCTTCTTTTGTGTCGCCGCTGCAATAAAAGTTCGAGAAGACGCTGATAGAGGTGTGTGTGTGTGTGTGTGTGTTTGTGTGTGTGTGTGTGTTCTAGAGGAGCCTCTTGTATCATTTGAGGGATTTAAGGTTTCTGATTTTCACAATGATCTTTTGAAATTAAAATCAAGCTCAATTACATTTTCCTTACATGCAAAAATACAATAAAATAACGACAACAACCAAGAAACAAAGATTTTATTATTTTCCTCCCATATCTTTAAACTTTTTAACCATTTGATTTATTTTCATCGGTAAAAATGAATTTACTATTTATCCTGGCATGTAGATGGCAATTATTTATTTTACCTGAAATAAACAGAATGGGAGAAATAATTAATACTCAAAAATATATATATATAAATATATATATACATATATTTCCAGAAAACACCCCCAATCTAAATATAATAAATCGGAATATAAAATAAATAATTGTTTCTTTATTTCAATCCTTGCTTTGCTTAAGTTTCTCACCAAAAGCTACAATTTACGAGATGGGACTTGAACACATCACGAGAGAGTTATAATGCACCTTCACAGTAGCCTACTCATATTTTAAGGTCATAAAAAGGTGAAACGCTTTCCGCAGACGGAGGAGTTCCGGACATTGGAATCAGGAAGGAGATAACGATATCGTACGATGCTGCAGGAGTGCATTATGGGAAATGTAGTTCAGCGCTGACCTTTTCTTTCTTTCTACGAGATCCCTGAGAACTTTTTGGGAGGTTTGGGATGAACGCCATCGTCCTTGACTTGAAGTGGCCTTATTTTCGACAGACGGTGCGTGTTGACTCCTCCCCCTCTCCCACCTCCTCCTCCTCCTCCTCCTCAGGTGAACACGCCTCCTTTTCTCTTCGCTGTCAAGCGGAATGGATTGCCTCCGAAAACAATGGCCGACTTTCGGAGAGAGGGGAGCGAGGAGGCGTCGGCTCCGGTCCCGGCGAAGCAATGAATAGCCAATAATAAAAAAATAACAAATAAAGAGAAGCCCATCGCTCTTGAAGAAAAGGTGCCCGGAGGAGCCGCCGCGGCCTCCGTCAGCTCCAGCCATCTGTCGGCCCCGCCCCCTGAAAGGGGATCATTGAGTGTGGCGGCGAGCGCAGAGCGGATCCCTCGGCCCCTGATTTGTATTCTTTAGAAAAGAGCCAGGGGTTTCACACCACATCTGCCCCTCCGCTCCATTCAGCCTCAGTCACTGTCCCGTCAATTAGCACACTCAATTAAGCCCCCGTAATCCTTTTAGCGGGCACACAGCGAATGCCACGCCCCCCCCCCCCAAATGAGACTTTAGTGACTGTTTTCTTTGGAGGGGAAACAATGGGAGTCCTTCATGCACTTCATAAGACGGGCTGGCGGCGTGGAGACGTGGACCGGGCGTCGGCCGATCATGAGCGGCCCTTTCACTGCACCGGGACCATTAATTGGAGGAGGGCTTGAATAGAGAGGAGGCGCATGCGGCCCGGAGGAGGAGGAGGAGGAGGAGGAGGCGTGCGGGTGGAAACAAAAAAGGGCCTAAATGCCGACGGTGTCCACCCCGCCGGTAGATGAGAAGCTGCTGGTTCTAATCCCCATTCGTGTCGCGCGAGCCGCGATTGATGCGACTCTAACGGGTTTAATCTGAGCCTCAGTGCTGAAGCTCTGTGGAACATATTCAGAGGGTTTTATTCAAATGAATATTTAAGGAGAATTAGAAAGCGGTCTAGCTGGTGGACAGAGAGCAGCATGACATGTTAAACTAGAACGGGCATTCGGTAGAGCGCATACCTTCGCATATCACAAGATTGGGCATTGAATTATGAACATGTTGGCATTAGTTGCATGCCAATTGGATAACAATTGACTGCGCTATGGTAAAAAAAAGATTTTGACCTTTCCATGACCTTGACCTTGACCTTTGACCCGATTGATCCCAAAATCTAATCAAATGGTCCCCGGATAATAACCAATCATCCCACCAAATTCCATGTGATTCAAGAAGATTTGACCTGTTTATGACCTTTGACCTTGACCTTTGACCCGATCGATCCCAAAATCTAATCAACTGGTCCCCGGATAATAAACAATAATCCCACCAAATTTCATACGATTCGGTTCAATACTTTTTGAGTTTTGCGAATAACACGCATACAAATAAATAAATAAATAAACACACGGCGATCAAAACATAACCTTCCGGCATTTTCAATGCGAAGGTAAAGAGAGGAAATACTGGATTCAATAGGCATATTTATATATATATATAATATATAATTATAAATATATATATTATATACAGGACTGTCTCAGAAAATTAGAATATTGTGATGAAGTTCTTTATTTTCTGTAATGCAATTAAAGAAACAAAAATGTCATGCATTCTGGATTCATTACAAATCAACTGAAATATTGCAAGCCTTTTATTCTTTTAATATTGCTGATTATGGCTTACAGCTTAAGAAAACTCAAATATCCTATCTCTAAATATTAGAATATCATGAAAAAGTATACTAGTAGGGTATTAAACAAATCACTTGAATTGTCTAATTAACTCAAAACACCTGCAAGGGTTTCCTGAGCCTTGACAAATACTCAGCTGTTATAAATCTTTTTTTTTACTTGGTCTGAGGAAATATTAAAATGTTATGAGATAGGATTTTAGAGTTTTCTTAAGCTGTAAGCCATAATCAGCAATATTAAAAGAATAAAAGGCTTGCAATATTTCAGTTGATTTGTAATGAATCCAGAATGCATGACATTTTTGTTTTTTTAATTGCATTACAGAAAATAAAGAACTTTATCACAATATTCTAATTTTCTGAGACAGTCCTGTATATATATAAATATATATATAAATATATATTATGTATTATATATATATATAATAAAATCACAAAGTTCTCCATCTCAAAATTTGGTGAATCGATTGCCTCAAATTCAGTCAGCAGAGGTTCAAAGGTCGTGAAACTGGGTTTTTTCTATTCTTTGGGGAGTGAGGTCAAAGGTCAGGGATGTGTCCAGACTGTAAAGCCCTATGAGGGGAATTTATGATTCATGATATTGGGCTATAGAAAATATAATAAGAAGAAAAAGGAAGTTTGGAGTCCAACAGCTGAACTTGTTGGTGCCGAAATACCAGAGTTCACTAAACTGACAAAAAAAGAGTCTTTAAAAATAAAAATAAACCTTCTCTGGATTTTCTTTGGAATTTCTCTATTTCCACTCCGGAGAGTAAAAGTATTTTCCTCCTCCGTCTCAGGCTCCGCCCCCTCCTTCTCCGGCTGACATTTACAGAGCGAGTCTCCGATGTGAGTGATGAGCTGCTGTGGAAACTTCTCCTCTCGGAGGCTGGAGGGGGGGGGGGGGGGGGGTTTGAAGGGATGTAAAAGAAGGTCAAACAAAAGTAAAAGGTGCGTGGAAATATATCCTTCTTCTTCTCCCTCTCATTCTCTTCTTCTTCTTCTTCTTCTTCTTCTTCTCCTCCCCTCATTCTCTTCTTCGTCACCACAGGCGTCCCTGACGAACACCTTCGACAACCAATCAGACGAAGGGGCAGAAACTAAAGGCACAATCTGCATGAAGCCATTTTTAAGGCACCTATTGAACCTTCACCCGTCTCACTCACACACCACCACGGGGAGCAACTCAGGGTTAAGTGCCTTGCTCAAGGACACATCGACTAGGGCGGGGATTGAACCCCCTGACTGGAAGACTGACCTGCTGACCGCTGACCCACAGTCGCCCCTAGATGTCAGTTCATCTCTTCAGAATCACTTTCCCTTTGTAACTGCCTCGCTGCATCATGTCGTCTCTTTGTAATCTAATAAAATGAGTGTGTGTGTTCTTGAAGCTCATTGGTCGGTTTGTTGAGCCTCTCATGGTCCAGTTTCGGCGACTATTGCGCAACGTGGCGGCCAAAAGAACCTGTCTCAACAACCAGATTTGTTTTAATTCCCGCTTTGGGAAACGAGAGGTCGTGGGTTCGAATCCCGGAGGGGCCCTTGATTACAGCCGGAGAGTCCTTTTAAAGTTTAATGAAACAAAGCAGGAGTCTGAGAATCCTCAAGCAACACGAACAAACTTTTATTTAACGGGTTCCTCGTTAAAACCCTCGACTGGTCCAGTCTGGCCGGCTTCGCCTCCAGAGGACATCAAAGAAGACGATTTAGTGGAGCGAGGAAGAGGACGGTGACTTTTTATTACACTTTGCTGTAATCGGTTTGGGGTTGAATGCACTCAAAGCATCAGTTCCACACCTCTATGAATAAAACGTAATCCATCACCATGCCAACGGCGCAACGGAGATGGTTATTTTAACGAGAGTCCGAGGGGTCACCGGCTCGGTTGGAAAAAATAACTTTCCACTCGATGAACGAAGCGAAGCGATCGGGTTTCAGGCCGGAGCGCGTGAATAATTGACAGCGTCCAACGATGGACGTCAGCGGCGTCACAGCTGCCCGTTAACATCGAGAGATCAATAACCCGGCGTGTGGTCGGCGGCGTGGCTCTTCATTCTTCATCGGGATTCGGTGATGCCAGCTGCCCGCTCGAGATCAATTGACCTTTACACCTCTGTGTTTCTTCTGATGGTTTTGTTTCTCTGTTTTAGAGGCTGAGATAAGGATTATTCTTTTTTGGGACTCTTTGAATTTACATCCTGTCTGGTGACAAAGGAGGATTAAAAAAAACAATGTGAAACTGATGTCAGCTGACTCAGTAGCTGCTTGAGTTAGCATTAACAGCTAACATGAGCATGCTAACAACTGATATATATATATATATATATATATATATATGGACATTCTTCATTCTAATCATGAATGAACATTGTGCCCTGAGAGGCTTTATAGGACCTCACAGAGGAAGAAAAGTTATATAAGTATCTTGGATTTTGGAGTGAACTGTCCCTTTAAGAAAAGTTGTTGTCATATACAACTCTGGTAGCAGCAGCAACCTGTCAATCACAGTAAGCCCCGCCCCTAAAGCGTCCCCTGCTTCATGGTCTGTCTGACTCTAAATGACCATAAAGTACTAAATGATGACATCATGCTGTATAGAAGAAGACTTGAAACTAGAGACTGAGACATAAACTCATGTTTACAATGTTGACTGAGGGAATACATCAAGAGAAGTAGAGTCACTATATAGACTTCTATACAACCAGAGGAGTCGCCCCCTGGTGGTCAGGAGAGAGAATGCAGCTTTAACACGTGAAGCATAGACTTCTAAACAACCAGAGGAGTCGCCCCCTGGTGGTCAGTAGAGAGAATGCAGCTTTAAGACACTCCGTGTCTCACCTTCCTGTCTACAGACGAGAAACGACTTTTAAAATAATCCAACGCTTTCAATTTCCTCTCTGGCAAAAAAAGGAAAAAAAATCTCTCGCTTCCAGCTCTGACATCATCACCTCTCCAGCTCGTGTTTAAGAGGTTACCACGGAAACCGTCGCCGTACACAACACCAGACACTCCCGTATTTTGTCACTTGTTTAACGGGCGTATATGCAGCGTCATGCAATGCCCTCCACCTCGTCCTTATAAGAGGAGGAGGAGGAGGAAGAGGAGGAGGACTTTCCGTTCTTTTTCCCGTGAGATGATGACGTGGCTTGAGTTACAGGTTGAATTCTAACTGCCACCGGAAGGTTTCACTATTGAATGTTAGAAACTGGGTTTTTTCGGGGAGTTTTTTTTCCGACCTTTTACGACATCAGCAGATATTTGACCTTTCGGGTCTCGGCTTTCAAAGGCTCAACCCGGGATGTGAACCCACGACCTCTCGCACCTGAAGCGAGACTCCGATCTCTTCTAGACTCTGTTAGTTACTGTGAAACGAAGATTTATTGACTTGTGGACACGCCCCCTCCCCCGATTTCATTGTTGCAGATAACAAGCCATCAGTAACTCCCTTCTCCAACGATGCTAACGGTTCCCCCCGCTTCCAGCCTTTGTGCTAAGCTAGGCTAAACAGCGAGCTTTCCTATGTTCTGAACCAAGAGGCTAGCGGACAGTGTGGTGGGTTTTATGGAGGGGGGAGGGGCTGGACCCCAGAGTCCTCCTGGGTAACTCTCATCTAAATGTGTCCAAGTGAGTCATCTTCCCGTCTGTTGATGCGACGTCCCCTGAGGATCTTTGACCTTTTCAGAATGCCGCTGCAAAGACTCGTCTGAATAGAAACGCTTTGATAAATAACGCCGATGCATTCACTTAAAACGAGAACTGCAGAAATGTCAAGTCGGCACTTTTCAAAGATCGAGAGACGGATTCAGAAAACTGAAGTCCACAGTCTGGATTTTGTCTTTTCGCCCACCAGCACCTGGTTAAATCTGCTACGTCTCATTTCTCAATCCATTTTCCGTTAAAGGTTCATCCTCTGGGAACCCTGAACGCATCACATCCACCGTGACGTACATGGAGCCCGTCGTCGTCTTCACATCCAAAGCACAACTCCAAAAAAAGTGGAAATTTAAATTAAAAAAGGCCCGAAAAGAAAAGACAAAAAAGGAACAAAACTGCCAGACGTCGAGGAATGGGGCGGCGGTCTTTTCGGTCTCGTCGATCAGCCCGATGAATAATTTAAAGTCTCCTCAGACAATAACGTCTCTATCCTCTTCTCCGGGGACCGGTGTTCCGACGCCGGGCCAAACCCGCTGTCATTACGCTGTTTGCTGTTGTCGTGGAAAAACCACCTAAAGTGCAATGTTGCGGTTTCCTTTTTTTCTTCTTCTTCCCCCTCCACTTGAAATAAAAGCCTCATTGGGCCCTCGGAGCGTCTTGAGATCGGCACCGCGTGACGATTCCGACCAGAGAAGAAGTCTTACAGGTTACGCCCTTCGTTCTTTACGGGTTCCGTGAACACGTAGCTACGGCGGACGTGATGTCATCGTGTAACGCAGCCGCATGAAGTTACGTGAGGCCATTGAACACGTTAAAAAATGAACCCAGTGCATGTGGCTCTCAGCCCTGTAATACATTGATATACTGCAGGAATCTCCTCCAATTAGAGTTACTGATTGGAACAAGCCCCGCCTCTCCTGTTCAGAGAAACGTGAAGTGGAAAAAAAAACCTCATCGGCAGAAAAGGTGACAGCGACTTCGGGGGAAGCCGTCCTCAAACCGCGCTGCGTAAACGATGATGAATGCGGCGCTTGTTTGGGGTTTAAAGTCGTGAAACACTCGGTGCGGCGTCGAGGTTACGAGCTCACGGAATGTCTTTTGGCGAGCGTGCGGTCGCGCTATCGATTCGCAGATTGTCATTTATTTTCTTTTCTTTTTTCCTTTTCTTTCCTCACAAGAAATATCGTGGCACGGCAACTTTTTCCCCCGGAGTAATTCATGTCTTTTTTTTTTCTTCTTTTCCCCCGAAAATGAGAAAATGATACCCACCAAATACTTCGGGCCCTAATGCGGCCGCATTGTGAATCAAGATGTCTATATTATTATGTTTTTTTTCATGTCAAGCTTTCTGTCTCCTAAAAATCCGAGTGTGTAACGTACCCGGCGTCGTGTGTAATGTTGGAGTAATTGAGACCGAAGTCAGGAAACAGCTGCTGGCCCGACGGCCGCGGCGCCGCTCCAACTCTTCTTCGCGTGTTAACAGAACCCGCCCAGCCACTTTGAACTCGTCAAATAGAAAGTGAATGACCTCGGGAGCCGAAGGTCACAGTGAAGGTCGACGGAGCTCCACCGTCACCTTCTTTAAGTGTGAATGACGAAGGCGATGAGTTCCCTTACCGGCGGTTTATGTTTCGGTCTTTCACGCCGTGGGTGGAGTCGCATCTCGGCGTCAGCGGAGGTGAAGATGCATTCAAGGAAATACTGGAAAAATAAAACAGAACGCCTCATTCATTTTAATTCGAAAGCCGCCTCAGATCTAAAGATGACGTCATAAATACAGTACATTCCTGCGTAAGCTCTCTCTCTCTCTCTCTCTCATGAAACATGAAAACTGGAGCCTCTTGTTTCTAAACTTCCGTATGAGGTCATCGCTGCATGTGTTACATCATCACATTATTATTCCCTCTGTAACTTCAGTCCTGCACGTAAGGAAATTATCAAATGTATGCATATATATATATATTTATATATATATATATAATATACATGTAAATATATATAACAAATATATATATATATATTATATATATTTATATATACAGGACTGTCTCAGAAAATTAGAATATTGTGATGAAGTTCTTTATTTTCTGTAATGCAATTAAAAAAACAAATATGTCATGCATTCTGGATTCATTACAAATCAACTGAAATATTGCAAGCCTTTTATTCTGATTTATTGCTGATTATGGCTTACAGCTTAAGAAAACTCAAATATCCTATCTCTAAATATTAGAATATCATGAAAAAGTATACTAGTAGGGTATTAAACAAATCACTTGAATTGTCTAATTAACTCGAAACACCTGCAAGGGTTTCCTGAGCCTTGACAAACACTCAGCTGTTATAAATCTTTTTTTTAATTTGGTCTGAGGAAATATTAAAATTTTATGAGATAGGATTTTAGAGTTTTCTTAAGCTGTAAGCCATAATCAGCAATATTAAAAGAATAAAAGGCTTGCAATATTTCAGTTGATTTGTAATGAATCCAGAATGCATGACATTTTTGTTTTTTTAATTGCATTACAGAAAATAAAGAACTTTATCACAATATTCTAATTTTCTGAGACAGTCCTGTATATTATATATAATATATATATATATATTCCTTCAGGTCGTCGTCGTGAAGTGAGGTGCCTTGCCGAAGGGCCCCTCGGCCGCAGACGTTGAACACTGAGCCGTCTGTGTCCAGGTCGTTCCCGTGTTCGTGTGTCTGCAGCGCTCAGGTCCCACCGATCAGCCGCCATGTTCAAGATTCAAGATTCAAGATGTTTTATTTGTCACATACACACACAGGGTGTGCAGTGAAATGAAAGTGGCAATGCTCAGCAGGAATGTGCAAGGGCAACAAGTACACACTATTTACAATAAAAACAACACAATATTTACAGTAAGTGTGTGTGTGTGTGTGTGTGTGTGTGCCTAAGAGGGGCAGTTGTGTGGGTCTATGTGGGGGTCCTGGTGAGGTCGGAGTTCACAGTCCTGATGGCCTGAGGAAAGAAACTCCGTCTCAGTCTCTCTGTTCTTGCAGCGTGACTACGGAGGCGCCTGCCTGACCGCAGCAGCTGAAACAGTCTGTTGTTGGGGTGGTGAGGATCCTTCATGATCCTGCCGGCTCTGGTTCTGCACCTCCTGGTGTACAAGTCCTGCAGGGTGGGAGTGTAGTTCCAATAGTGCGCTCAGCCGAACGCACTACTCTCTGCAGAGCCTTCCTGTCCTGAGCGGAGCAGTTGCCAAACCAGGCTGTGATGCTTCCTGTCAGGACGCTCTCTACAGCTCCAGAGTAGAAGGACTGAAGGATCCTCTGGGAAACTTTAAATTTCCTCAGCTGCCTGAGGTGGTAGAGGCGCTGCCTTGCCTTTCTCACCAGAGTGTCTGTGTTTGTTGACCATGTCAGATCCTCGGTGATGTGGACTCCCAGGTATTTATACCCGCTCACCCTCTCCACAGTAGTCCCCTTAATCCCCAGTGGTGAGTACGTCCTCTGTTGTTGTGCCCTCCTAAAGTCCACAATCAGCTCCTTAGTTTTGGTGACATTCATGATGAGGCTGTTGTCCTGGCACCAGAGTGACAGATCAGCAACTTCCTCCAGGTAGGCCTTCTCGTCGTTGTCGGAGATCAGGCCCACCACCACTGTGTCATCCGCAAACTTGATGATGGTGTTGAGCTGAACCTGGCCACACAGTCATGTGTGTACAGGAGTACAGTAGGGGCTGAGGACGCAACCCTGGGGATCCTGTGTTCAGGGTGAGGGATTTGGAGGTGTGTCTGCCCACCCTGACCACCTGTGGCCTGGCGGTCAGGAAGTCCAGGATCCAAGCACACAGGGGGTGTTCAGTCCCAGCTCAGTCAGCTTGCCGCCAGTCTGGAGGGACTATGGTGTTGAAAGCTGAACTATAATCAATGAACAGCAGTCTCACATAGCCCCCTCTGGCTGTCCAGATGAGAGAGTGTGGTGTGCAGTACCTGGGAGACAGCATCATCCGTGGATCTGTTTGGGCGATAAGCAAACTGCAGCGGGTCCATGGAGGAAGGAGGAAGGCGCAGATGTAGTCCTTTATCAGCCTCTCAGCATTTCATGACCACCGAGGTGAGGGCCACCGGTCGGTAGTCATTCATACATGCTGGAGAAGCATTCTTGGGCACAGGGACAATAGTGGATCTCTTGAAGCAGGCGGGGACCACGGACTCAGCCAGGAGAGGTTGAATATTGTGGTGAACACTGGAGCTAGCTGGTTAGCACAGGTCTTCAGTACTCGCCCAGATATGCCATCTGGACCTGCAGCTTTCCTGGTGTTCACCCTCAACAGAGCCCTCCTCACACTGTGCTCGGTCACAGAGAGTGTGTGTTCATCCCCAGCGGTAGAACTCACCTTGGCTACGCTAACGGTGTTGTTGTTAGGCGGCGAGCTAGCGCTGTTGCTGCTAGCCTCAAACCGTGCATAAAATGAGTTCAGGTCGTCCGCTAGGGATGCGCGGCACTCACCATAGCGCGGGTCTGCTCTGGTAGTTTGTAATAGTCCGTAGCCCCTGCCATAGGCGCCTGGTGTCGCGCTGCTCCATCTGTGATTCCACTCTGTCTCGGTACCTCCTCTTGGCGTCCTTCACCGCCTCCTCAGTCCATAGACCGCTGCCTTGTACTCGTCCATGTTGCCGGATACAAGACCGGAGTTATAGGCAGCAGTACGGGCGTTCACAGCTTCACGGATGGATCTATCAACCCACGGCTTTTGGTTAGGAAAGTCCCTAACTTTACCGTGGGGACGATGGTGTCCGTTTGCTATGAGGCTCATTGCTACTTCCGTGAACTCGCTGACGGAACTGGAACTGGATTGGATCATGTCCCAGTCGACAATACTCAGAGCGTCCTGTAGCTCAGCCTCTGATTGGTCAGACCACCGCATTACGTTCCTCGTCACTACTGCTTCCCGCGATCCTTTGTTTATACTCCGAAGCAGAAAATGGCGGCATGGTCTGATTTCCTAACGGAGGGAGAGAGACAGCCTTGTAGCCTCTCTTGAATGGCGATAGCAGTGGTCCAACGTTCTTTCCTCTGGTAGCACACGTAATGTGCTGGTGAAAGTTCGGCATGACTTTTTTAGGTTTGCCTTGTTAAAGTCCCCAGCCACCACCACAGCCGCTCGGGATACTTGTTCTGATGCCGACATAACACATCGTAGGTCCGATAGTGCTACGCCGGTGTCCGCTTGTGGTGGAATGTAGACGGCTGTGGTGATGACCGAGCTGAACTCCCGGGAAGGTAGAATGGACGGCATGAGATCGCCAGATGTTCCAGGTTCGCGAGCAGGAACGAGAAAGAGTCTTAATGTTCTTGGGGTCGCACCACATGTTGTTCGTCATGAAGCAGACCCTCCACCCTTAGATTTACCAGACTCTTCCGTTCTGTCTGCACGGAAAACAGAGAAGGACTCGTTGGGCATATGACTCTATCCGCACCAGCGGGTCAGCCAAGTTTCCGCCAGACAAAAGATGTTACAATCCCGCATGTCCCGTTGGAATCTGATCCTTGCCCTAAAATCATCCATCTTATTTTCCAGAGACTGGACGTTAGCAAGAAGGATGCTGGGCAAAGGTGGACGGTGGGCTTGAACTCTCAGTCTGTTCCGAATTCCGCCCGCTTTCCTCGATGTTTTCGCCGTCCCCGTAGTAGCGGCTCCACTGTTGTTGTTGCGGTTCGCCGCAATCTCCGCCGCCACGCTGGATCGATGGAAAAAGTGGACAAAAACCCTTGTTTTGCGCAAAAGTTTATGTCCAAAAGTGTGCTGCGGTCGTATGTTGTTAGTGCCGATGTGTTTGTGGCAAAGAAAATATTAAAAATAAACACAAAAACTAAAAGAGCGCACAATCTCCGCGGAGCTGCCGCGACGGCGACTGGACACAGCCGCGCCATCTCATATCGGTGGGAACGCCGACACACAGAGAGGGGTTGTGTCTGCGGCCAGAGTGCATTCTGGGAAGGATACGCATCCTCAGGGAGGACAGAAGGTCGATTCTCCCACTTTATTAAGTCAACATTCTTTATCCCTTGAACGCATCGTCAACACACTAGAGGAGCCATGAAGGTGTGTGTGTTTGTGTGCGTGTGTGTGTGTTATTGTGTACTTGTGTGTATTTGTGTGCGTGTATCTGTTTTTGTGTGTTTGTGTGTGTGTGTTTGTGTGTGTGTTTATTTGTCTATGTTTACATGTATCTGTGTGAGTGTGTGTATTTGTGTGTCTGTTTGTGGGCGTGTGTGTGTGTATTTATGTGTGTTTATGTATGTGTGTGTCTGTTTGCGTGTGTGTGTATTTGTGTGTGTGTTTGTTTGTGTATGTGTGTGTCTCTTTGTTGTTGTTGTTGTTTGTTTTGAGATCAAGTGAACCAGCGAGACTGTAAAGGGCGGACGGAGGGAACCTTGAACGTGTCAAACAAACTCAGGACTTTCACCCAGTGGACCTCCGTCTGGGTCTCATTCCTCTGGGAGACGAGGCTGAACTCTTTTCTTTTCTTTTCTTTGTCCCAATGTTTTCCATTGTTTCCAAAATAAGAATGACAGAAATAAAGATGGAGTGTAATACCATCCGAACACACTTTAAACCTCTTCAATCCAAGCCACTGAGGGCCAGAAGACAAGCGGACCGACTGAATACTCAGACCCCTGTTGCAACATGTGGTTCAATAATAATGGAGGATCACTTTCACTTTGGACTGGATTTATATAAATATAAAAGAATCCTCCACAATAATCTTTGAAAAAACACAAACTGAAAGCTGAACTTTAGGGATGGAGGTCTAATCTGTCCCCAGTGGAAGCAAGCAGAATAGCATCAATTTATATATAATATATATATATATATGTATATATATATGAATATATATATAATATATAAATGAAGATATATATACATTGCATATATATAATATATATATGAATATATATAATAAATATATATGAATATATATATATATACATTATATATATAATATATATACATTACATATATATATTATATATGAATATATATATATAATATATAATATATATATAATATATATATATATATATGAATATATATATAATATATATATATAATATATATATCCCAAATGATCAAAAACAATGTAAATATATTATTAAATCTATCAAACTGTGTGCAGCTGAACGAGGAGGCGTGGCTCTGGCCTGAGGCCTCCTGCTGTGTGCTGACACAGAAACACTCGTGAGTTTTATTTTCTTTTGCCTCCAGATGAACAAGAGCTGTGGCGCTGGAGCGCCGCCAAGTCTTTTGCACACCGCACGCTGAGAAAATTCCTGACGCGACTGCATCGAACCGCAAAAGTCAACATCAGCTGATGTGGAGCTGCACGGCGGCGAGGAGGAAACCAGCTTTACACACGGAGGTGCTCTGCTCCTCGTAGAGTTTAATAACTTACCTCACAACTTAAAATAAATAATGATGAAGAAAACTTTATATAAAAGAGAAACATGTGAAAAATGGAAACTATTCCAGTGTGTCAATAAATAAAAGAACTTTACTGTGTGGATTGAGCCATGGACACACACACACACACACACACACACACACACACACACACGGTCATGACATCTTTAACTCTCGCTCAGGTTTCCACCATTGTCTTCTTGCAACAAGACACCTGATTTGTATAAGTATAATCTATACATATATATATATATATTCATTTTTTTACAGTGTTTTATCTTGTTTTCTAATGGACTCACACAGGTGGCCTGAAACACTACCACATTTGTCCACAGGGGGGCGATACAATCACGAATGGTGTAGCTTTAACTAATCAGACTTTTTTTCTTCATCTTTCCCTAAATAAAAAGTAAATACATTGAATACCTTTTTGGAGACTCAACGCACTCATGGAGGACAGGCCTCAGCATCCGGGTTAGTTTCTGCTCGGGATGAAAGAATCTGAAAGGACTCACGGGAGGTGAAGCTTTTGTTTTCTTGTTTTGTTTGTCAGTCAACACGCCAGTCCGTCTCACTTCCTGTCTCACAAATCCCAAAGAAAACCACAAAAATTAATATTTTCTTTCTTTTAAAGGCTGACAAACAGGAAGTGATCGTGAACTTGGTGCTATATTCTGCCGCGTATTAATCTGTATTAATCTGTATTAATCTGTATTAATTGGGTCTCCTGTGTAAATGTTGCAGTTCGTTGTCATTGAGTCACATGCAACAAGGAGCTCTACAGATGAAAACAAGATAAATCAGGCTTTGATACACTCTGATTTTTTTTTCTTGACAATAATTCAGCCCCAGAGGCGTCTCTGAGGCCAAAGGAGAAGGAGAAGGGATAAAGTCTTTCCTCTCGCTGTGGTAAAAAAAATACTGCCGATGAACCTCTGTGGTTGTCTTCGAGGAGTTTGTTTCGAAACACTCGGTCCCTCCCAGCGCCGCCGCCGCCGCCACCGCCACCGGCCTCGAGGTCAGAGACGGTGGGAGGACGGAGAGTGTGGGAAAGAACGACTTCTTCTTTGGAACCAGAGGAGTCGCCCCCTCTGGCCAAACGGTAGAATGCAGGTTTAAAGTCCGACTGGAACTGAATCACTCCCGAATTCCTTTTTAGGGGAATTTCACTCATTTGCATTTTAACCTTCAAACTCCTCCCTCTTCTCGCATTTCACTCACAATGCTTTGAGAAATCCACGTCCGGCGGTCATCGAAGGTCATCGGAGGTCATCAAAGGTCATCGAAGGTCGTCTCCGCCGTCCGTTTATTCGGTTGCGGGTTGATTTGCTGGTTAAAATGTCCACGTGTCGTTTTTTGGGCTCCGTTATTGTTTTGCTGAAATGTCTTTTGTCAAAAGAGGAAAATGGAGGAGATTTTCCAAACACATTTCTAATTTTACTAAATGTAATTACCGTGCGTCCGTCTGCAGCCGCAAGATTCCGCCTGAAAATTGATAATTTCAGAGAAAGCAACATGAAAAATACCAGAAAACCAAAGACGGCGTTTTAGAACGAACGCCGACCGAGAACAACGGAATCACAAACCTGGTCCTTGTTATTCCCGTGGATTGGGGGGGGGGGTCTATCTGATTATGGAGGGGGTTGGGTGCTGTTGGTTAGGGTGAGGTGGTGAGGGAGGAGGGAGGGGGGGGGGTCTCTTTCAGTGACAGCAGTCCAATAATCTATTCATGGGGCTCCTCGAGGGAAAAGAGCCCAGCTGCCCTCATTTGAGAATAAGGAGGAGGCCACCTTTGTTCCGTCGCTCGGGCTCTATTTCATGAAGAAACATCAACCACCTCGACCGCCTCCCCCTCCTCCCATCGGCCCCTCCCTCTTTCCTCCCATCACCCCCACGACTGCCTCCTTTCATTCCTCCACTCCCACCACGTTTGGCACATTTCGATATATCTTTTGTTCGACGCTCACGTTTTAAAGGATGCAGTTGTGCTGTTTGTTGGTCCAGGATGAAGATATTTTATATGCTTGTATGCGTTTCATATTTTTTGGGTTTCATCATTCACACATTTAGCGATCGCCCATTTCTGCTGTCTTTTCATATCCTGAAGAAATGTAATGTCAAATAAAATGTTGGAAAAAATATATAAATATCTGTGTCTCTCTTTGTCTCTTTCATCATTTTTTAAAATTCCTGAATCTTATTCTGCTTAATAAAATAATGATGATAATAATCAAGGATTATACAGGACTGTCTCAGAAAATTAGAATATTGTGATAAAGTTCTTTATTTTCTGTAATGCAATTAAAAAAACAAAAATGTCATGCATTCTGGATTCATTACAAATCAACTGAAATATTGCAAGCCTTTTATTCTTTTAATATTGCTGATTATGGCTTACAGCTTAAGAAAACTCTAAAATCCTATCTCATAAAATTTTAATATTTCCTCAGACCAAGTAAAAAAAAAGATTTATAACAGCTGAGTGTTTGTCAAGGCTCAGGAAACCCTTGCAGGTGTTTCGAGTTAATTAGACAATTCAAGTGATTTGTTTAATACCCTACTAGTATACTTTTTCATGATATTCTAATATTTAGAGATAGGATATTTGAGTTTTCTTAAGCTGTAAGCCATAATCAGCAATAAATCAGAATAAAAGGCTTGCAATATTTCAGTTGATTTGTAATGAATCCAGAATGCATGACATTTTTGTTTTTTTAATTGCATTACAGAAAATAAAGAACTTCATCACAATATTCTAATTTTCTGAGACAGACCTGTATGTTCAAACTAACTCATGTCGAAGTTAATAAAAATAAGAATATTTAAAACCAAATTAGAGAAAAGCCTAAAAAGTTCAAGGAAATCAAATACAGATAACGTTTTAAAAATAAAAAACTAAGTTTGTAAAAGTGTGTTCAAGTGACGGCTTTTATTTTGAAACCTGTTCAATTAACATTAGTTTGTTTTCATAAATGTTTCATTGTGGTTTGTGAAAGTCCAAATATATTCTATAATTTTTTGATCTTTTGTACCCTAAATGTCTTTTTACCCACATTATATAATATTCGTTAAGTCATTATTAAGAAGCTCTATATGTTTCGACATATACTATTTAAATTTTAAACCCACGATAAAAAGATGCTCAATATTACCTCAAAACTACTTAACCAACCATTAAAAACAAATAGTTATTTCTCTATATTGTGAAAACAGTTGATTTAGTAAAAATATATACAAGAATACAGAAAATGATAAAAAATATATACAAAATTAATAATCATGCAGGACTTGAAAGCTCTTTTTGGGATATTTTTTGCATAGAATTAAAATAAAATGTTTGTGTGTCAGTGAAATGTTGTGTTTGACCCTTCAGAGCCACCGTACCAGTAGCTGTATTTTAATACTACCGTAAACATCTCCAGCAGGACCTCACTTTCTTCTTTCTCCGCCTATAATAATCATTCAGACGTTAAACCTCTCTCGAGTCAGATTCGGGTCTTTTATTTTGGCCTCCGTGTGTGAAGGCACTTCCGCACCTCCATGTGAGCTGACTGTAAACAAACCGCGTGTCTTGAATATGCACGAGTGGGCGTGGCCTGTCATGGTGGATATTACCCAGCCTCCTCCGGAGCTCCACCACAGTGCTGTCCGCGCTTCAGCTGCGTGCCTCCGCGTCTGGTTGGAGCTGTGATTAAAGAAATAAAGGAAACAGAAGAAGAAGACGAAGAAGAAAAAGAAGGAAAAGAAGAAAGCAGGAAAATAGCAGACAAAAGGTTATCGTGCAGTAAGGAGGTAGAACACCTTTTTGTTCCTGTCTTCGTGGACATCTTTCTGTGCATGTCCCACCCGGAGGGAGCGGAGGGTCGCACCGACCACACCTGAGCCCCGCCGGCCGCTCGGCAGCAGCTCCCCGCCGGCATGACCCTCACCCGGAGCTCCGTGCTCCTCCTCCTGCAGCTCCTGCTGCTCTGCGGCCGCATGCAGGTACACCAGACTCCCGCGAACACAGCCAGGCTGTGTCACGTTCAGCCGGATGAGGTTTGGGGCAAAGAGTCCAAAACATGGAGCAAATATTTTTTTTCATGTTTCGGGGGAAAGAAGAAAAAATATGATAGTGACGTCTTGATAATCAGCTGCTTTCCATGAAGTTTGACAAAAGTTACAATATTTTATTTTAAATGTTAATACGCTTAGTGTGTCCAGTTGTTCCTATTGATCTTATGATGATGTGCCTGGGAAAAAATAATAATATTTAAATTGTTAAATATAAGTCTGCTACATTATTAAAACCCCAAAAATAATATTTTTTGAGAATTTACTTTGGATTTCCAGGGTTCATTTAATTATGTACAAAACAAACATAATCCTTTTTTTAAATGTAATTGTTTTAATTAACCTACATAATATTTGAAAAAAAAGAGATAAATCACTTAAATATAAGTTGACTCTTTGAATAAATGACTTTTTTTAGTGATTTTAATAAATAAATAAATGTTTTTCAAACCCAATGCTGCTTTTGCTCTTCAGGGGTTTTGACTTCAAATGAGATTTTAAAAAGGACCGTCGCTTCATATTTACAGTTGTGTGCATTAATAAGTGTTTTTTTTAATACTTCTACTCCATGAGGAAATGCATTCCATTGAGTTTCGGTCAGCTTTGGATCACATGGACTACGTTTTGAGGTGGAAAGTCTTTGGTTCTCTTTGCATTGACAACATTTGTATTTTATGAGAATCATTTTTCTTCGCCGTGATGAGATCCTGCAGGAGCCCTGAAGTCGTGAACAGAACCCGGAGCTCGGCGGCCCGCAGGAGGCCGAACCCGCCGACACTCAATGACTCCCTCTTTCCTTCTTGGTCTTCGAGAGTCAAACTAACGTCTCGTTCTGTTTGATCTTTTTAAAGCTTCCAGCAAAAGCAGCAAATTTTCACTTTTTAAGAAGCTGCAGTCGGAAAAAACATTTGATGCTTTTCTTCTTCACAGATTGTCTCTGAGAGACTTCCTGACGCCTCGTTGCTCCGTCTGACTTCAGATTCATGTTTCTTTCAAACTTGCTCAACTTCATTTAAACATTTAGTGGACATCGCAAAGTTGTGTGTGAATATATATGACTGAGAATATATCCCCCTGATGATGTCATAGTGATGTCACATCTGGGTCGCCTCACCTCGGCTTTAAAGACGACACATTTGATAAGCACGAGGGGGGGGGTGGGTCTAATGATTGTTGTTGTGTTGCATTATGGGAAATTGAGGATATAGCATTTGGACCTAAACTAAGGATTAAAAGTGTGGCTATCTATCTGGTCCAGGAAACAAGAGGTTGTTCCTGATGTAGGAAACGAGAGGTTGTTCCTGGTCCAGGAAACGAGAGGTTGTTCCTGGTCCAGGAAACGAGAGGTTGTTCCTGGTCCAGGAAACAAGAGGTTGTTCCTGATGTAGGAAACAAGAGGTCGTTCCTGATGTAGGAAACAAGAGGTTGTTCCTGGTCCAGGAAACAAGAGGTTGTTCCTGATGTAGGAAACAAGAGGTTGTTCCTGATGTAGGAAACAAGAGGTTGTTCCTGGTCCAGGAAACAAGAGGTCGTTCCTGGTCCAGGAAACAAGAGGTTGTTCCTGATTTAGGAAACAATAGGTTGTTCCTGATGTAGGAAACAAGAGGTTTTTCCTGGTCCAGGAAACAATAGGTTGTTCCTGATGTAGGAAACAAGAGGTTGTTCCTGGTCCAGGAAACAAGAGGTTGTTCCTGATGTAGGAAACAAGAGGTTGTTCCTGATGTAGGAAACAAGAGGTTGTTCCTGGTCCAGGAAACAAGAGGTCGTTCCTGGTCCAGGAAACAAGAGGTCGTTCCTGGTCCAGGAAACAAGAGGTCGTTCCTGGTCCAGGAAACAAGAGGTTGTTCCTGATGTAGGAAACAAGAGGTTGTTCCTGGTCTAGGAACCAATATGTTGGTCCTGGTCTAGGAACCGAGATGAGTGTTCTTGGTGGTGAGTCTTCTTGTCTTCTTTCCCCTCCCTGTGAACTCACCTGTCCCTCCTCTCCTCAGGTCTCTCGGGCCTCGGGCCACTTTGAGCTCCAGATCCTGTCGATGCAGAACCTGAACGGGCGTCTTCAGACCGGCGCCTGCTGCGACGCCACCGATGACGACGACGACTCCCCCAGGGACGCCGCGGATCGGCGGTGCCCGGCGGCGGACGAATGCGACACCTACTTCCGGGCGTGCCTGAAGGAGTACCAGCTCAAGGTGTCCTCGGCCGGGCCCTGCAGCTTCGGCGCCGCCTCCACGCCGGTGCTCGGCGGGAACACCTTTTCTCTGGGCGGCGCCAAGATCGACAGCGCCAGGATCGCGCTGCCGTTCAGCTTCGCGTGGCCGGTGAGTTCAAAAGCGCCGCAGCGACGAGGATCCGGTTGTGTTCGAGCTTATTCTCGCTTCCTCGGCCAGATGTTCAACATCAGGATGTGGAACTAACCGGCGGTCGTCTCCGGTTCTCCGGCTGGTCCAGTTGTCAGTAAAACTGAACTTTAGTTTTAGAGATTTCACCTTCAGCCGAGGGGGAACCGCTGAACGTCTTGTTCCGTGGGTTCAGGACGAATTGGTGTCCAATTATTTGTTGACTTCTTCCCCAAACAAAAGTCTTCTCTCGGATATCGACAAGACGAGGAGGAAGAGAACCGCTTTAACTTACTTACCGCTCGGTCGTTATTGGCAACTAATCGAGCCACGAAACTGTCCGTTCACGAAATGCAATCGCACACTTTAGTGTTTTCTGGTTTGAGTTGTCAATCTGCCGGTTTGCACCGAGCCGGTCACAGAGTTCTGTTTATATCTCCATCATCTGGATCTGGTAGTTTGATCTGGTTTGAGTCCAGATCCCCGTGACGCTCAGCAGACGCCCGGTTGAGGTTTTCAGATTTTTTTTTTTTCCTGCCCTGGAACTACAAATGCGGACAAACTGAGTGAAGACACCGGCGGGCCGAGGGGCGCCGAGTGTCTCCTTTTTTTATTTTTTCTCTCTTTTCTTTCACGCATTGTTGTGGTAGTTATCTCCCCTGACCTCTCGGCGGGGGGGTATTAAAGGGCCGTTGTTGGCGGCTCTGCTCGGCTGGCCGCGGCACATTCCTGCTGTTGACCCTGGTAACTGGCATGTTAAGTGGTCGTCGGGCAGGACGAGTTTTTTTTTTTTTTTTTTTTTTTTTTTTGGTTGCCTCCTTTTTAAAAATGTGTATTTATTGTGTAGACAATGTGGACCGAGCCAAACGGCTTCTCCGTGTGCGTCAGTCGTGTTTATTGGAGCTCAGGTTGTTTCAAGTCGTGCCAAACCTGAGGCATTTCACCCGCGACCCCACCGTCGGTTCACCCACCCTCCTCCTCCTCTCTTCTCTGCAGTTTAAATGTTTCACAATGCCATTGTTTAGATAAATCCTTTCCCTTCTGCCGGTTGGTATTTTTCCACCTTTTTTTTGTTTTGTTTTGGCGTCTCGTCTTCTCTCAGGCAGTTTTCCAACTTCATCCTTTTTTCTTTTCTTTCTCTCTGTGCTTTTTTTCTTCGGTTTCAATGATCACTATGGGAACAATGGGCTCCGGCCTGCAGCCGGGGCTTATGGGACAATGCTGCGAGCGCAGGGGTTGGGTTTGGGGGGGGCGGACGGAGGAACAATGTATCCACCGGCGGTGAGGCGGGAGTGGAGGCGGTTTAACTCACCGGCATCACCTCTGGACCCCGACACACAATCTCTATTCTATTCTTCATTTCACTCCACAATGCCTGCAGCATTCAACCCGACCTCTGTGAAGTTTGCCCTGAAGGTGGTGCTAGAGGGAAGGTCGGGAGGTCAAAGAGTTTATCCTCCGAGGAGAGGGAAAGAGATCCAACCTTTTTGGGATTTGGCCACAAGTGGATTCAGAGGCTGACAAGTTTCCTCTTTACTTTTGCCCTGAAGGTGGCGCTAGAGGGAAGGACGGGGGGGGGGGGGGGTGAGAAGGCTTCATGCTCTGGGGACGATAATCAGGATAATCTGACCAGAAGGTGTTGAGATATTTTTGCTCTGACGCAGTCCAGCATGTAGTTAATCCTGCTCTGGGGTGTGTGTCGGAACAAACGATGTCTTCACCAGACCACACACAGACACACACACACACACACACAGTCATCCATGCAGGCTCAATCTGGATGGATGACTTGTTGCCCAACAGTCAAAAGTTTTCTTCTGGTGAACTGAAAACAAACGATCTGCCCAGAATAATAACAACAACACTTATTAGATTGAGTCATGAAACTTAATTACATTATATATATATATATATATATTGTTTTAGAGATCAGCTTCTGAGTTCAAAGATCAAAGGCGGTTTCTTCATTTTAACTTTTTACATTTTGTATCAACATTTAGAGTTTTCTGTTTTCTTCTTCTTGGTTTCATCTTAAAGGGAAAACTTTACAAAGAAAGGAAAAGAGTGAAGGACGCAAGGAGGGAGGGAAGGTTAAGCTCCGGCTTAACTGCCCCAGTGAAATATTGTGCGAGTGGCTCCGGAGTCCAGATGTGGCTCCACTAGTCAACCAAACATGGACATGTCCTTCCTTCCTTCCTTCCTTCCACTCTCACTTTATTTTCCTCTGTCGTTCTCAGTTTGATCTTTGACCGTTAATTCCTAAAACATCTCCTTCAGCTGATAACCAACGTACATGAAGATTTAGTCATGTTTTATATGCATTCAGGTCTAGATCCCCCCCCCCCCTTTCTCCCCCTCCTATAAAACCAATGGCTCCCGTCTCTGTGGACGATGTTCTCGTGAAGAGTAAAACATTAACCCTTGATTACCCCGTGGATCACCGGAGCTAATCGCTAGCGTACGCGTGTCCCAGCCTGCATGCAAACGCAACTTCACAAATGTTAGTAAGAGTTTCAACGCCGTTTCTCCGTCACCATGACGACCCCTTGGAATTTTTGGTTAAAAAAAAAATCTTTTCCTGCCAATGAACCATGACGGCAAACTTCTCCCTTGAGCTTCGGTTTAATAAGCAACTAGCTGCTAAGTAGCCGCTGCTAAATGAGTCGAGTTTAAACAACGTAATCTTTCATCCACACTCAGATAGTCATTAATACTTCAGCGACCTCGTTGTGGAGCTTTCTGATATGTTTAATGTTTTACACAATCCTGCCGCGTGGAGCCAACGAGGAAGTGTCTTAAAACGTTCATTCTCTCTTCTGACCAGCAGGGGGCGACTTTTCAGTCTGAGAAAATGACTACTTCTTACGTTATAAACTTTGTAAACATGAGTTTATGGTCTCAATCTTTATTTAATACAGCATCAAATATACCATAAAGGGGAGTATGCTTTAGGGGCGGGGCTTCCTGTGATGACAGGTCGCTGACGCCGCCAGCCGTATACGTCTCTACATCACTCCTACATTGTCCAAATATGGTAACTTCGAAATCGCCACTGTTTTGTTGGACAAACTTGAAGATGTCACGTTGGGTTCTGGGAACGCGTTGAGGACGGGTTATCGGTGTTTTGAGGTTTAATGATGACTAAGACGATAATTAAAAGTTGTCGCATCAACAGGGAATCTTTCCATTGAGAAGCAGTGACGTCGAACCGGCAGCTTCTCAGCGTGTCCCCGGTTGGCATGGACGAGACCACCAAACAAAACACAAACTTGGGTAACTCCCCCCCCCCTCTTCCTCCTGCCTTCATATGTCACAAAACAGTTTTCCCACACAGCCCTCGTCCAGAGAAAGCAGTTCCGCCTCCTCAATCGAGCCATCCCAGAGCGAGCGGCGGGGGAATCCCCAACGGCCGGCAGCCCGACGCTGGTGGACGTTTTGGCAAGTGAGCGGAAACCTGTTGGCAGGTGAACGCTCCAAAATCTAATTAGCTGCTAAAATGCTTTTAGGTGCCACCCACTGTTTTTTTCGTTGGGCAGAACCTCCACAATTCTTTTTTTCCTGCGGGGTCGGGAGGCGTCCGCCCAGATCCGGTTTCAGCCAGAGGGGCGACGCAGGGATGATGCAAGAGGGTTGTTTTTCCGGTCGCGGCTCCGGCCCGTTAGCTCGGTTCTGCATTAGTGGCGGTTATGTGGCGTCGGGGTAAACGGCCGTGGCGGTTCACTGGAGGCGGAACCGTTGACGAGCAATCGGGAAATTCGTATTTTTTTATTTCACAGTATTTTTGGGGGGGATTCTCGGCGGTGAGAAAGTTTAAATATGTTGAAGAAAACCAACTTCATTTTCCAGCTGCCAGAAACGGTAACAAGTCGTGAGATGATGAGGCGTTTTGTTAAAGGGTTCAAATAAATAACTTTAATTACGTATTCTTGACACGCTCCAACTGAACTGCCGTGTTTGACTTAATTGCGTATTTTAATTCTGGTCTCTGATTGAAGAAATCCAACTCTGTATTCTCAGAACTTCATCGTCGACCCTCCTCCTCTCAGCCGTGGTGACGCTCGGCTGCTCGCGCTCGTCTCAGATTTTGGGTTTAAATAAACTCTTTTCCTGCTAATGGACCATGAAGATAAAAACTTCTCCCACGAGCCTCGTGGAATAAGCAACTAGCTGCTAAATGAGTCGAGTTTAAACAACGTAATACTTCATCCATTCACTCGTGCTATAGATGATCATTAAAACGTTCATTCTCTCTACTGACCAGCAGGGGGGGCGACTTTTCCAGTTGTATAGAAGTCTATGAGAAAATGACTACTTCTCAATTCATTTATAAACTTTGTAAACATGAGTTCAGGGTCTCAATCTCTAGTTTAATACAGCATGACATTCATTTACTAGTTTATGCTTTAGGGGCGGGGCTTAGTGTGATTGACAGGTCTCCGACGCCGCCAGCCGTATACGGCGTCCCTACGTCACTCCGACATTGTCCAAATATGGTAACTTCGAAATCGCCAGAAGCTTCAAAGGGCCAGTCCACCAACCAATGGGTGACGTGGTCACCATGGCTACGTCCACGGTGTTGCATCGTATTAAACTGAATTTGTTGTCGACTGTTGGTTGGATGAAAACTTGAAGAGGTCACGTTGGGTTCTGGGAAAGCGTTGAGGATGGATTATAATCCAACTAATAGCATCCTCATATACCTGCACCGTCATTGTCAGCCATACTCGGCTGCTAGCGGGTCCAAACTACATAACTAACTATTAAATGAATTAAATGTTGACGTTTTAAATCAAGTTTTTCTTTCTTTCTTTTCACGC
Source organism: Pseudoliparis swirei (assembly GCF_029220125.1). Classification (NCBI taxonomy): domain Eukaryota; kingdom Metazoa; phylum Chordata; class Actinopteri; order Perciformes; family Liparidae; genus Pseudoliparis; species Pseudoliparis swirei. The sequence continues at coordinate 11,782,341 of NC_079411.1, forward strand.
GACCTCCAAACAAATTGGTTTCCGATAACCTGGATGAAGTTGCTTCGTGTTTCAGATCTCGAGTTAGAATGTATATTTTGTCGTAATCGATTTGAAACGCTGCATCCAAAGCGAGTCGGACGCTCGTTGTGATGAACCTTTCACAAAGTACAGTGAACTCCGTCTCGCTCCGCGTGTGTGTGGGAAAACGCTGCTGCAACCCGTCTGCAGGAACATCTGGTCGAGTCCAGCTGCACGCGGCTGTAAACACAGTGAAGCCAAATGTCATGTTTTTTTTCTTTCTTCTCCTCCTCTTCGTTTGTGTATAATTTCAAGCTTCAAGAGGGGGAAACGTGCAAGACGTGAACGAATCCCCACGCGTCTGGTTCTGTTACGGCTCATTCCGGTCCAATAATCCCGTCGGCTGCTCGACAACCCGACATCACAGCGCGGCGCTCACCGCTAATCTGCGAAGGCCGCGGACCCACTGCGGGTTTCCCGCTGGGCCGAGTGTCGGCGGGAGAGAGTTGATGTAGCTGCGGTGGATCCACGCCAACATCAGCAGGACTCGACCAGCGTGGACGGGGGTGATGGGGGGCGGGGAGGGACCACCGAGGTTTATTTAAAGCACGTTTTTTATCTATATAATATATATATCTAAAAGAGTCCGATTTTAACGTCAATGGCGCGACAAACCGAGAACCCATCGAGTCGCCGGGTTCCTGGTGTCTCCGGTGTGTTTGATGTCGGCAGGAGGGAGTCACTGGTCTGGAGTGACTGGGAATTTTGGTTCCAGCTTCCAAGGAAAAAAAAAAGCGAGTCCTGGAAGAAACTGAGTTTGTGGAATCGGTTGTTACGAGACGCCGAAATCTGTTGTTGTTGTTGTACCTTTAACTTGAGATTCATTTAAAGAATAGTGAACTTTTCCGGTTGTATGGAAGTCTATGAGAAAATGACTAGTCGAGTTTAAACAACGTCATATTTCATCCACACACTCGTTCTAGATAATCAGTCATTAAAACATTCATTCTCTCTACTGACCAGCAGGGGGCGACTTTTTTGTTTGTATAGAAGTCTATGAGAAAATGACGAGTTGAGTTTAAACAACGTAATATTTCATCCACACACTCGTGCTATAGATGATAATTAAAAATCATTCTCTCTACTGACCAGCAGGGGGCAACTTTTTTGGTTGTATAGAAGTCTATGAAAAAATTACTCTACTTCTCAATTCATTTATAAACTTTGTAAACATGAGTTCAGGGTCGCCATCTCTAGTTTAATACAGCATGACGTTCATATACGAACTTATGTTTTAGGGGCGGGGCTTACTGTGATTGACAGGTCTCTGACGCGGCCAGCCGTATACTCCGTCTCTACATCACTCCGACATTGTCCAAATATGGTAACTTCGAAATGTCGGCAGGAGGGAGTCGCTGGTTTGGTTCCAGCTTCTCAGGGAAAAAAGAGAGAACTGGCCCAGTGGAGTTTGTGTAATCGGTTGTTACGAGACGCTGAAATCCATTGTTGTTGTAGCTTTAACGTGAGATTAATTTGAAGAACAGTGAACGCTAAACACTGTTCTGTTCAGTTAAATTCATTTTTTTATAGCCCAAAAAATCTCATCACCACGTCATCTGCACTTTGGACCCTCGCATCTGAGAAGGAAAACTCTCCGAAAAGAGGAGAAAAAGAGAAGAAAAAGAGAAACCTCTTGGAGGAGCAACAGAGGATCCCTCTCAGGCGGTGAAGAGTCACCCTGTAGTCGGCTGTAGCGCCAACAAGGGAAGAATAAAAAAGGGAAGTTTACGACTAATAATAACAGCCGCAGTGGATGTAATGGAATAATATGTAATAGAATAATAATTGTATTAAAGCTGTACTGGTAATAAAATGTGAGCAATAATAATAATGGATTGTGATGACAAATTTCCCCAAATCCTTTCCTAAACTTGCACCTAAATCTAAAATTAACACCTGAGTCTTTACCCCCCACCCCATTAAAAAAAACCTGTGGAAGAAGTAAAAACCAGACACACAATTTATCTGCAGGTATTTAAAAAAATTAAAAAACTCACTTTCATCAAAGAGCCCAAAAACGCACACTGTTCAGTGTTTGTGGTTCCGCGCTCTTACTTTTGAGTCTTGTTGACGTCGAGCTCCAAATTTGGATGGTGTGAATGTTGGAGAGACACACACACACACACATACACATACACACACACACCTACACGCACACACTCTGGCAAGCTCTGGTCCGTCTGTCATCCGATAGCGGTGAGAGCGACAGTGTCCTTAAGAGAGACAAAGGGTTTCAAAGTGAACCCATAATAATGGGACACGCACACACACACACACACACACACTGTGCTCTATTTAGAGGCTTCAGGGTGTTTCGGTGACGCCTGTGAATTCCTTTTCCAGTGTTTCTCATCAAAGACCTGATTTGATCTGTCAATGCTTCATAAAGTTAAACTTTGGTGTGTGTGTGAGAGACGTATTTCATCCTTCTCTGACATTACAGTGTTTAAGTCGTATCCAGTAAGTACATTCTAGAAGCTGATTGTTGATTCCTCTCCGTCTTTGTGTGCAGAGGTCGTACACGTTGATCGTGGAAGCCTTGGACTTCAACAACGACTCGTCCTCCGGCAGTGAGTATATCATCTTCATCATCTTCATCTTCATCGTGCATCACTCCTCTCTGTGTCTTACTGACATGAACGCGACCTTTGACCTGAGAGCTCAGGCCTCCAATCCAAAATGTGTGAAAGCTAACCGACTGCAAAATCTGCTTCGGTTCGTTTGTTTTAGAAAAGTCAAAATACAGATTTTGGCACGGACGGAGAATTTAATATCTTAATAACTTAATATCGTCGATGAACTTAAAGCCGAGAGTTTGAGATTTTAATAAATAAAAAAAATGGAAAAGTATGTTATATAATAAGTTAAATTATATATATATATAAAGAACATTCCCTTTCCCCCTGTTTTCGAGTCCCCCCTCCCTCTAACTACAGCCCGTGGAGGTGTTTACATGCCCTGGATGAGTCCCATTCAGGAAACTGGTTGTAACGAGTGTGTGAGGAGAGCGGGCGAAGCTGGCAACGCTGGTTTGTGCGTCCGTTTATCGGCCGTAGCGAGAGTGTTGGCTCGGTGCTGTATTTGGCGTCCCTCAGGGAGCCATTATAGGCCCGGTGTGAAGTCGGCTGACCTCGGTCCAGGTGGGCAGACGGGTTTTATTCCGAAAGTAGAACCACAAATGAGTTTGAGTCGAACTTATCGGATGGATACTAGGAAATCTATTCATATTAATCGACATCTCGACAAGAGACTTGATATCGATTTGGATTTCGTCATATCTTCCTGGTTTAAAAAAGCCACTGATGTAATCTGAACTGAAACCAGACTGTTCTATTCGTTTACTTTTACCCGATTTGTCTCTATCTTATTATCAATTAACAATCTCATTGTTTAAATTAATTTGTTTGCAGTCAACTTTTGACAATACTGTCTCAATTTTGATATTGAAGTATTTGCACAACAAAATCCAGTGTTATTAGATTTTCACGAGGATGCTCGGATGTTGTTTTTTGGTTCAGAAACCTTCAGCGTGCAAACTAAACCAAATGAGGACGGACTCTATGTTGACCCTCTCAGTTTAGCGTCAACGCGCTAAGTGCCTCCGACACGTGGCCCTTAACGACCACCGGCAGCGTTGGCGTGCGGCAGGAACCCTCGAAACACGACCCGCAGCCGGTGAGAATAGTGACGCATTCAGCAGCTAACGAGACACAGATTTTCCCCGGAGGAGACCAAACACGGAGCTAAAAAGAGAGAATGTCGTACTCCTGAAGAGCGACCGTGTTGCGCTGTAATTTAAACAGGAATAAAAGCAGCTTTAAAAAGTCAGTGTTGTGATTACAGATTATTATAGTCAGCTTCATATGTCAACGAGTTGATGGACGACATCCAACAGATCTCCAGCGTTGCTTAGCAACTCCGGGGTCATCGGTGGACTACCGGCTGGAATTAAGGATTTTATTTATTCATTTAACTTTTTTTTTTTAAGACTGAAAACGAACATCAATCAAATAATTCAATTCAATTCAGTTTATTTGTATAGCCCTATTTCACAAATTACAAATTTGTCTCGGAGTGCTTTACAATCTGTACACATAGACATCCCTGCCCCAAAACCTCACATCGGACCAGGAAAAACTCCCAAATAACCCTTCAGGGGGAAAAAAAGGGAAGAAACCTGCAGGAGAGCAACAGAGGAGGATCCCTCTCCAGGATGGACAGATGCAATAGATGTAATGTGTACAGAAGGACAGATTTAGAGTTAAAATACATTCAATGAATATGACAGTGTATGAATAGTTCATAGTAGGCATAATGAATTTCATGAAGTATTATGTACATTTCTAAAGTTTCACTCGTAGTTGAAGTAGTCTCTGTAGGGTTAAACATCTATATAAACATTCTCCATCAACAAAGCAAAAAGTCAAACTCATCCTCAGGTCCTTCTGAGCTCTCGGCGGCCGTTTGCTCGACGGCTCGGTTGGTATTCATCGATAAAGTGCCAGCTTTGAATATTTGCTCAAATATTCTGGACAGAGCGAGCGGACCCCCTTTTCTGATTTTTCTATTATTTTAGGCTGACCGTTTCTCAAATCTGCCTCCTCCGTGCCATTTTCACCACCTTTTTTTCCCCCCAATTTTTGGTTTCCCCACGGCGATGTGAAGTGTCACAGTTTGCTCCCAGGCCGACGGCGTGACCCGCTCCGAGGGGTTCTGGACCCTCCGCCCGGCTGCTTGAAGTCCAGCTCTCTCGGTCGTTTGAGCGGACGCCGTCGCCTCGGCCCGACCGCACTTTCCACCCCGCTGGTGAAATACCACAGAGCGGCTCAGCATTTACAAACCCTCTGGAATATGACAGCCGCCCGCCTCCAGCCACAACTACCACCGTCCCCCCACATGCCGGGGCCGTGTTTGTCCAGCTGCTCAAATACTTATCGTCCCGTTTAATCGTTTTTGTCAATATTTGACGGTTTTCTTCGTCTTCTACGATAATAAACTGAGTCTTGAGTTTACCAAAACAAGCCGTTTGACAAATGTCACTTTAGGCTAATTGAAATTTAAGATGTACATTATATTTAAGAGTATATCCTTCACTGCCTTATCTTTGAACAAAGAATATTTTAAACGATTTAGCATTTTAAGCTAACGCAAAAACTTGTAGTGCCTGCAGTTCTTTCACAACAAAAACATTGTGAAAGAAAACATTTTTGCAGGCGGAAGTTTGCTTCTTCTTTTTTTCTTTGAAACCAGTCGGCAACCTCTAGTTCTGTAAAGTGAAGTCTACCATTATGTCTACGAACCACCAGGGGGCGACTCCTCTGGTTGTATAGAAGTCTATGCCTCATATGTTAAAGCTGCATTCTCTCTCCTGACCACCAGGGGGCTCCTCTGGTTGTATAGAAGTCTATATAGTGACTACTTCTCTCTTGATTCCCTCAGTAAACATTGTAAACATGAGTTCATGTCTCAGCCTCTAGTTTCAAGTCTTCTTCTATACAGCATAATGTCATCAGTTAGTGGATGACGAGCCTCATGGAACCGCCTCCTCTATGCAGTCTCACGGCGTGCGTCCCTTCGTCCTTGTCTGCAGGCGTCAGCGGGGCGCCGATCGAGAAGGCCGTCCACTCGGGGATGATCAACCCCAGCCGCCAGTGGCAGAACCTGAAGCACAACGGCCCCGTGGCCCAGTTCCACTTCCAGGTGCGCCTCAGCTGCGACGAGCACTACTACGGCTTCGGCTGCAACAAGTTCTGCCGCCCGCGGGACGACTTCTTCGGCCACTACGACTGCGACCACAACGGCAACAAGACGTGCCTGGAGGGCTGGGCCGGGCCGGACTGCAACACCGGTGGGTCCTCCGAGGGGTTCCAGCCCGTTAAATATGATGTCGTAAATCACGTCGCAGCAGTTTTTAATCGATTCTCCTTCCCTGGAGGCCGAGATTTATATCCTGCATTTATTAAATGCACTTAATCAACGTCACATTAAAACTGTATCTCCCTTCACGTCGACTGATTTAACCAAATGTTATGCGAGCGTATTGATCTCCTATGAAGGTCAATAAAAAAGAGAATTTGAAACTGCCAAGGAGAGATGATGCAGCTTAGAGGCCGGGAAGCCTTCCCGATGGTGCGTTCAAGTGCTCGTGGGAAAGAGAAGAAGAAAAAGGAGACTTTTATGAGCCGCATTTTCCCAACTTCTTTTTATTCTCTCCGTCCCTCTGCAGCGATCTGCAGGCAGGGCTGCAGCACCGAGCACGGATCCTGTAAAGGCCCCGGAGAGTGCAAGTGAGACCCCCCCCCCACACACACACACACACACACACTCACACACACACTCGCACAAAGACAGTGAGACAAAGATGAGCTTCTTTAGGCTCTTTTTTTTTATCTTTCAGGAATGGATTTTATTTATTTTTGATTAATGTATATTTTTTTCAATACACACACAAACAAACTTACACACACACATTTACGTACACAAATATACACACACAAATATACACACACGCACAAATGCACACAAACAAACGCACACAAATACACACACAGACGGGAGTTGATTTTATTTATTTATGATAAATGTATATAATTTTTTTTAAAGGTTGTTCAACAATACACATTGAGGTGTTTATTTTACTACTTTGTGTATCTAGTTTTAGATAAATACCTCATTTGCATATTTAAACGTCCTTAAAGGGTACCTGTAGTGCAAAACAATATGTAGCCAGATCAAAAGATAATGTGTTTCTAAAGGTTATTCATGCACTGACGGTCCAGTATTCAATAACAATACGTAGTTTAGGCTGTTCAAAGTCCTCAACTCCGACATGCGACATTGCACTGGAGCTTGAATATGTCGCGGGTGGTGTGACGTCAGATCGTTGATAGATCGACAGCCAGCCACAGCGGATGTGTTCAGAAACCAATATAAACAACGTCGAGCGCTCGCAAACAAATGCTGAGAGATTGATAATATGGACGATGAAAGATTGTCTGATTCAGCAACTGGATACTTGTTTGAACCTTTAAAAGCAGACTATCCCCATTTAGTGAATTGTGACAGCGATGATAGCGATGATTCTGATGAAGTTGATGCGAAGGACCGCCGTCCAGATGCTGCACCGTGCGGACCGTGCACGCAAGTCGGCGGACGTTTGGTGCAGTTGTGGGAAATGTGTGCCACAAAAAACAGACATAGAGTGCATTTGTTGTAAAGAGCACGAACTTATGTCCGATGATATAGTGTCATTAGACCTCATCTGCTTCACACAAAAGAGTGAGCTTGATAGCTACATCGCGCATAAGCCAGCGCTGGAGATGTCTTTCATTGATGCAATGTTCGGCCGACACGTTCGGGGGTGCTAGTGACTTTTTCTTTGCTCCGTCCGTCCCGATGCGCGCAAACCGGTGTCGGGAGCTCCGCGGCGCACGAGACGGCGGGCAGAGGACTGTCAACGCAACACGTAGAGACAGAAATGACATGCTGCTGCTGTAATGTGGCGCTATAGAGAAAGTGACAGGGGGGCGGGCCAATTTGTGTTTATGTCATGCGATCTACCAATACTACGCCGCGATCGACTGGCAGGTCGCCGCGATCGACGTATTGAGCACCCCTGATATAGATTGTGTAATTCTTGAGGCTACCGATCTATCCCAAGAAGCAACGCGTGTAGAAGTGGCTCCGGATTGGCTGAATTCCTTTCAACGACTCTACGTCATAGTTAGCTTTGAGCTGGAGTAAATAACTAGCAAAATGGCTGCGCCCATGGACTCGGAATGTTGACAAAGAAATGTAAATCCTCGGGCTATGCGTGACTTGTTGACAATAGCGGCGGGGTAAATATGATTTATTTGATGCGCCGAATGGATGTAGCACGTTGTTGTTTTGCACTACAGGTACCCTTTAAAGTAACGGTGCTGATGCCAGTAGAACATCGGGGGGGGGTGGGTTCACGGTGACCCGTAATTATTCTTTTACCCTATTTACCTGTAATGTCTTCCAATTGTTTACAATACGTATATTAAAAGGCAGTTTTATCAAAATAAGGTCATAATTTCTAAAAAAGATTATCTTGATGTAAATAATCAATTGTGGGGTAAAGAAGTTGCAAACTAGATTATTTTTACCCGCAGTAGGTAAATTAATACTTCCACCATATTACCTGCACACAATGGACTACTTATTACATCACAATAAAATTTAAAAAATCACAGTATTGTCGTTTTTTTAATCTTATAATTGTGTGTGTGTGCGTCAGGTGTATGTACGGCTGGCAGGGCGAGTACTGTGACCAGTGCATCCCTCACCCCGGCTGTGTCCACGGCAGCTGTGTGGAGCCCTGGCAGTGTCTGTGTGACACCAACTACGGAGGACAGCTGTGTGACAAAGGTACACACACGCACACACACACGTACACACACGTACACACACACACGCTGACCCTGCGTTGACCGTCCGCGCTGCAGATCTGAACACGTGTGCGACGCTGCAGCCGTGTCTGAACCGAGGAACCTGCAGCAACACGGGACCGGACAAGTACCACTGCTCCTGCCCCGACGGCTTCACGGGGATCCACTGCCAGCGAGGTGAGGACCACCACCCTCCCCCCCCCCCCCCCCCCGGTACCGGAAGAACGAATGAATACTGATGTCTTTACGTCTCCAGCGGACCACGCCTGTCTGTCCAGCCCGTGTCCGGGCGGAGGCAGCTGTGTGGAGACCAGTCAGGGTTTCGAGTGCCGCTGCGCCCCCGGGTGGACCGGGCCCTCCTGCTCCCACGGTAAGACCCCCCCTCCCCTCCGCCGCTCATCAGATCCCCTCTGAACCTCCGCTGACGCCTCAGTGGACTTTCTCTCCCCGTCTCAGATGTGGACGAGTGCCGGGGGAACCCCTGCAGACACGGAGGGGTCTGCCGGGACCTGGTCAACGGCTTCAGGTGCACCTGTCCGCCTCAGTGGACCGGAAAGACCTGCCTCATCGGTCGGTCCCCCTTAACGCAGAACCAGAGCGCTTTTACTTCTTGTGGTTGAAGTGTGAGGATAACTTTATTGAAGTGATGATTCACATCCTTCAGTTGGTGGGGATCCGGGTCCTCGGTCCAGCAGGTCTGGAGCTCCTGGTGGTTTTCATGTTTAAAGCCTGTAGGGGGGATCTCGGGGGTGGGGGGGGGGGGGTCGTGGTGGTTTGGAGGATTAGCTCCTCAACCTTTTAACCGTGGCATGTTTAGAAGTCCACTGCCGAGTGATTTCTAGACGCTTCCACTCCTTTCAGTTCTTCCTCCTGCGGACCGACTGAAGGCCAGACTCCAAATAAGTGACTCTGGCACATTTGCGCCTCCTCCTCCTCGCGACCTTTGACCTCTGCTGCCCCGGTTGTCCATTGAAGCGATGAGAGCTAACGAAGCGTTAAAATAACTTTTAACCGAAAACGAGCCGCCGTGGCATCCAAAGGATAATAATGCTAAATATAACAATTGACTTTAATCTTAGAGCACTTTTCAAAACAAAGGTTAAGAAAGTGCTTTACGAGATATAAACGGCAGACGAACGAATTCAATTAAAACATTTTTTCAAAGTTGTATAACGTTGAGCCAAGAACCATCATATATATATATACATATATTTATTTATATATAAATATATTTGTATATATTTATTTATATATGTATATTTAAAATCTTTTCTCCCTCTAATCGGTTTCTTCTGTTTCCGTTCCAGACGCCAACGAGTGTGACGCCAGCCCGTGCGCCAACGCCAACTCCTGCCGGAATCTGATTGGAGGATACTTCTGCGAGTGCGCGGCGGGCTGGACGAGCCCGAACTGCGACACCGGTGAGTGGGGCGCTGCGTCGGCACGGCAACGGTAACCGTGGCCGGTGCAGAGAGGAGGAGACGAGACGAGGCCGCGGTAACGATAATCTTTATCCGGGAGGAAACTTTTGTTTTGGCGCTTGAGTTTCAGCGTGTCGTCACGGTTCTTCAACGAGACCCGGAGGTGAAATATAAAACGAGGTTTTGTTGCCAAGTAAATGTATAACCATGAGCACCGGGTCGTTTATTCTCCTGGCAGACGACCCGGTGCTCTGAGGGGACCGTTCTGTGAGCTTTATTAAATACACATTTAAAACATATATAAATGATTATTTGTTCTGCAGATATCAACGACTGTCGAGGTCAGTGTCAAAACGGAGCGACGTGCAAGGTGAGCGCTCACACACTTCCTCTTCTGGCTGCAACACACACACATATACCAACAACACACAGACACACACACACACACACACACACACCAACATCACATACCCACACATATACCAACAACACACAGACACACACACACACGCTCTCACACACACACGCACACACACATATACCAACACCACACACACGCGCGCACCAACACACACAGGCACACACTAATATCACACACCCAAACACGCTCGCACACACACGCACGCACACACACATACACACCAATACATACACCAACAAGCTCATACACGCACACACACACCAACACACACCATCACACACACCATCACACACACCATCACACACACGCTCACTCACACACGCCGTGGCTCTAAAGGAAGCCGTGCTCGTGGGACGGAGCCTCGCTGCCTGTGTATTTGTGTGCGTCTCCATGGCGACAGCGGATCAGGTTTCTCCAACACGTTCCCACTTCCCAACACAAGATAAACCGTCGCTCGCCGTTCCTTTCAGACGCTTCGCCGCCGTCTTCATCTCACGATGCGTCGGTGTTGCACGAGGAGCCGCTAACCCTAACCCTAACCCTCGCCTTGCAGCAGAACCACCTGACGCTCGCTTGATCCACGCTCTTCAGGGATCGGGGGCTGAAACGGCATTTGCTTTATTGAGGGTGGCACTAAATCCCAAATGTGTGTGTGCAGGTTTTAAAGAGTAAAGTCTAGTGTTCTGAACATGCTGCTGAGTTTGGAGCTAGAAGCTAACGGTGAGAATTGTGCCGTGTGGTCAGTAAACTAGCATTAGCTAGCGAGTTAACGCTTGTGGAACGGTAGCTGCTGGTGTGGCTGTGTGTACGCTTTAAGGGTTTAAAGTGAACATCTAATTCACAAAGGAGTGTTGTACAATTGCTAACGAATGAAATATGCAAATGAAGTCTCTTTTAATTGGCGTACTCCGTTAAGGCCCCCCCCCCCCCATGGTGGATAGAGCAGGGCTCTCAAGTTTTGAAGACAGGCAAGAGTGACATTTCCATCAGCACTCCACCCCCCCCCCCTCCCCCGCAGAACGAAATTTTCGGATATCAGTCAGTCGCACGCAATTCCAGGATGCTTTATTTTCATTGGTTGCTGGATTAAATCTCACCCAGATACAACAGATACGTTTTTTTTGTCTGATTGGCTATTGTGTAGCCCATTTCTTTGTTTTGATTGGCTGATAAGTGGCGCCTCACAGCAGAACTCCAGGGGAGCGCTTGATTCCTCCACGGTGAGGGCAGCGCGGCTCATGTTTGCGCGCTGCGGCACATTAAAACATTAAATAGCCGAGAGTTTTTTTCAGCGTGAGAAATACGATGTGTGGCGGGAGTGTCACGCTCAATGCGTGACATTTGAGAGCCCTGCATTAACAAGTTCAACTCTTTGCTGATTAACTGACTCATCGTAAGAAATACAAAATAAAAATGCGCGATTTGTAAATGTAAAATACATATATATATATTTCTCTTCCAGGACCTGGTGAACGGCTACCGATGCGCGTGCGCTCCGGGTTTCGCCGGCGAACACTGCGAGGAAGACGTGGACGAGTGCGCCGGCGGGCCGTGCCGCAACGGCGGCCGTTGCCAAGACGCCGTCAACGGCTTCCGCTGCCTGTGTCCACCCGGGTTTTCTGGGAGTCGCTGTCAGGTGAGCCGGCGTTAAGATCCCCGTTCTTTTATAAATAACATTTTGAAAATGAACAAGTGAATATATATAGTTTGTAAAGGGAGAGGGATGTTATATTGAGAGAAAAGACTTTTAATATTCTCTGATTTAAAGTGGGACATTTATGAGAAAAGGAACGTACAAAGTTTAAAAACTCTTCTGTGGTATTTTTTGGTCAAGGGACCTCATCAACCTGTTAAACAGATAACGTGATCCCTTTAATGTTATATATATAATATTTGTATGTAAATATATATTTGTGTATATATACATTTCTATATAAATATATATATACATTTGTATATCTATACATACATACTGTATATAAATATTTGTATATATACATTTGTATATATATATCTATATAAAAATTTGTATATATATAAAATATAATATACATATTTATATATATATATATAAATAGTTGTGTGTATATACATTTGTGTATAAATATAAATATTTGTATATATACATTTGTATATAAATATCTATACATATATTTGTATATATAATATAATAATATATACATATTTTTATATATAGTATTATATATATATATATAAATAAGTATATGTTTTTTATTTATTATGTCTTCGATCAGAGGCCGTCAGCTGAATTATTTTTAGCGAGGGGTTCTTCCTCCCAAATGTCTGACGTGATCTAAAACGATATTAAAAAGGAGGCGTTCCTCCCGTCGGATGCCGACTTGTTCCCTCTGTCCTCAGCTGGACGTCGACCACTGCCTCCTCGGCCCGTGTCAGAACGGCGGCCAGTGCTTCAACCTGGGGGCGGAGTACGTCTGCAGGTGTCCCGACGACTTCGAGGGCAGGAACTGCTCGCGGCTCCGGGACCACTGCCGCACCACGCCCTGCAAAGGTACGACCCCCCCCCCCCCTCTACTGCTATCTAATAACTTAACGATCAGAATATCTAAGAAAAATGATCAAAATGCTCAAACGGCACATCAACATATTGCTTTTACATCTCTCGTGTTTCCTGGTTCCTAAAAAGAAATGTAACTATAAATTCCATCGGAGGATTCTTGCAAAAGAATTCATTAATTTAGTGCAAATTGCATTTATTTATTCCAAATTAATTTATATTAATAATCTTTTAGGCGGTTGAAGCACACAAACACAAATGTTTCCATTATTAAATGTATAATATGTTGTTACTGGGCCTGACCGTGACCCTGTAAACCTCCCTCAGTGATTGACAGCTGCACGGTGGCGGTGGCGTCCAACAGCACGCCGGGCGGGGTGCGTTTGATTTCGTCCAGCGTGTGCGGCCCACACGGGCGGTGCCGGAGTCACGCCGGAGGACAGTTCAGCTGCGAGTGCGAGGACGGGTTCACCGGCACGTACTGCCACGAGAGTGAGTCCAGACTGACGGTCCACGTTGTCCGTCCTCTGGTGCTTCTGGCTCTTTAATGTCATTTATCATATGATGGATAACTTTTGTTCCCCATTTATCTGTTTTATCATTTATTTTTATTGTATGAACACTAAATATATGAGTAAAAAGATGCTTCGTTACAGACATCAACGACTGTGAGAGCGCCCCCTGTCTGCAGGGAGGAACCTGCATCGACCAGGTCAGCCGGTACCGCTGCATCTGCTCCGCGGGCTGGGACGGACCCACCTGCCAGAGCAGTGAGTCCTCTTCCTCCTCCCTCTTCATCCTCTTCCTCCTCATCTTCCATTTCCTCCTCTTCCTTCCTTGTCCTTCTCTTCCACCCTCGTCATCCTCTTCTCCCTCTTCCTCCCTCGTCATCCTCTTCCTCCCTCATCCTCCTCTGCCTTCTCTTCCTCCCTCGTCATCCTCTTCCTCCCTCATCCTCCTCTGCCTTCTCTTCCTCCCTCGTCATCCCCTTCCTCCCTTATCCTCCTCTGCCTTCTCTTCCTCCCTCGTCATCCTCTTCCTCCCTCATCCTCCTCTGCCTTCTCTTCCTCCCTCGTCATCCTCCTCTGCCTTCTCTTCCTCCCTCGTCATCCTCTTCCTCCCTCATCCTCCTCTGCCTTCTCTTCCTCCCTCGTCATCCTCTTTCACCCTTGTCATTCTCGTCTTCCTCCCTCGTCCTACGCTTCCTTCTCTTCCTCCCTCGTCCTCCTCTGCCTCCTTTGTCATCCTCTTCTCCTTCGTCCTTCTCTTCCTCCTCTGCCTCCCTTTTCCTCTCTCGTCCTTCTCTTCCTCCTCGTCATCCTCCCTCTGCAGCCGACGTGCTGGTCGCGTCGCGATGTTTTATTGTCGTTGTTTGCCGCTCAGACATCGACGACTGTAGCTCCGCCCCCTGCCGTAACCGCGGCGCCTGTCGAGATCTGATCAACGATTTCTCCTGCGAGTGCAACGACGGCTGGAAGGGGAAGACGTGCCACTCGAGTGAGGACAGATCAACCTAAATAAACTGAGTTGGGTCACATGACTTTATGACTTATATATTTATATATTTATTCTACTCCCAGGAGAGAGCCAGTGCGACGAGGCGACGTGTAACAACGGAGGAACCTGCCTCGACGAGGGCGACGCCTTCACGTGTCTGTGCGCCGCCGGCTGGGACGGCGCCGCCTGCAGCGTCGGTCAGCACGCCGACGCCATTTCATATTCCATTTCATTTAGTTTTAGCCGAAGGAGATAAACGTGACATCCGGAGGTTCTCGTGTCCACAGCGCAGAGCAGCGGCTGCCGGCCGAGTCCCTGTGAGAACGGAGGAACCTGCGTGGTCGACGGAGGCTCCGTCAGCTGCCTCTGCAGGGACGGCTGGGAGGGCGACACCTGCAGCCACAGTGAGTCACTGACCCATCCTCTTCCTCATCCTCTTCCTCCTCATCATCCTCGTCCTCTTTCTTCTCGTCATCCTCTTCCTCCCTCATCATCCCATTCCTCCCTCATCCTCCCTAGTCCTCCTCTTCCTCCCTCGTCATCCCATTCCTCCCTCATCATCTTCTTCCTCTTCATCATCCTCTTCCCCCCTCGTCATCCTCTTCCCTCCTCTTTCTTCTTGTCATCCTCTTCCTCCTCATCATCCTCCCTCGTCATCCTCTTCCCTCCTCTTTCTTCTCGTCATCCTCTTCCTCCCTCATCATCCCATTCCTCCCTCATCATCCTCCCTTGTCATCCTCTTCCTCACTCGTCTTCCTCTTCATCATCCTCCCCTCATCATCCTCTTCCTCTTCATCATCCCATTCCTCCCTCATCATCCTCTTCCTCCTCATCATCCTCCCTTGTCATCCTCTTCCCCCCTCGTCATCCTCTTCCCTCCTCTTTCTTCTCGTCATCCTCCCTCATCATCCCATTCTTCCCTCATCATCCTCCCTCATCATCCTCTTCCTCCCTCGCTCACATTCAGATATTTAAGATTTTCTTTCTTTTCCAGATGCCAACGACTGTCTTCCTCATCCATGGTGAGTCCAACACACGCCGATGTACATGTTACATTTTATTTATATATATATATATGTATTTATGTTTATATATCACTCACCACTGACTTCTTTCATGACTTGACTGTTTTATGATTTGTTTTTTTCTGCTATACTTTCCTGTCCGATTCTTGCGCAACATACATTTTGTATGATCTTTTATCGTGAGATTTTTATGGTTTTATACGGAATTTGTTTTGCATACGATGTGTTACTTAAGAAAATAAACATTATTCAACGACTTTTAGAAAAATGTTCATGACATTTATTACATTTTTGTTTACATATTATAACATTCATTATATCATATTATTTCATTCATTTTTTTAACATACTGTGACTTTAAATTTAAACAGACGCATACTAAACTACTTTTGACTTTTTATGGCACGAACAATACGATAACATGTCATTATATGACCGACTATCTACCTTTTTTAAATGTATTTGTATCACTTTCTCACAGTTGTGTATTTATTTATATATAATACTGTTATTACTTTTTGAATTATATTTTTTATATATAATATATATTTAACTTTTTATGCCATTTTTTTATGGCTTAATTCAAAAGAAATGTCTGCAAACAATCCGACACTCTAAGGTTGTTACGTGTTTTATGGCCTTACACACGTGTAAGATCTTTAAAAGAAACCACAGATTAAAAAAAGAAAAAATAATCTATAACCGTTACATATTTTATTGTAAACTCTTTTGTCTTTTCATTTTTTTTGATTTTTATGACTTATGAGATTTTTAATGGCATTCCACACTTTAAAAGAAACCACTGATTTAAAAAAGAATAATAAATAAATAAATGTGTTGCAATCTAAAGTTTGTAAATGTCAAATCGCAGTCCTTCCCCCTAACGCCACCCCCTCTCCGCCCTGCAGCTACAACAGCGGCTCCTGTGTGGACGGAGTCAACTGGTATCGCTGCGAGTGCGCTCCGGGGTTCGCCGGCCCGGACTGCAGGATCAGTGAGTGTTGACCTTTGACCTTTCCTCCATATCCTCCCCATTCTGCTTCCACTTCCTCCCCTCAGACGGGACGGTGGGTTTGTCTCCGTTCGTAACGGCGACTCGCCGCTCGTTGTTTTCAGACATCGATGAGTGCCAGTCGTCGCCCTGCTCCTTCGGCTCCACCTGCCACGACCAGATCAACGCTTACCGCTGCGCCTGTGCAGCGGGGCGGGCCGGCCCCCGCTGCACAGAAGGTAACGCTCTGAGCACTTCACACACATTACGACGATTATATATAGATGTACACGAACGTTCAAAAGTTTGGGGTCACTTAGAAATGTCCGTAGCCTATTTTTCAAAGTAAAGCTCAGTTTTTTTTAATGAAGATACATTAAATGAATCATAACTCCTCTCTCTACATAGTTATGTGTAAATGACTATTCTCTGGTGTTTAATGAAGTCTCTACAGAGGTGTGTAGAGGCCCATCTCCAGTGTTCTAGTGGTACATTGTGTTATCGCCTTAGAAGACTAACATCAATATTTAAAATAAAAATCATTATTTATAACCTCATCAACATCTTGACTATATTTTATATTCATTTTACAATTAATTTGATAAATAAAAGTCTGAGTTTACATGGAAAACACCAAAATAGTCTGGGTGACACCAAACTTTAGGACGGTCGTGCTCATGGGGGTCTGGAGCTCATGGGGGTCTGGAGCTCATGGGGGTCTGGTGCTCACGGGGGTCTGGAGCTCACGGGGGTCTGGAGCTCACGGGGGTCTCTGTGCTGCAGCGGCGGGGCGGCCCTGTGTGGTCGGGGGTCTCGTGGCTCTGGACGGAAGCCGGTGGGACGACGGCTGCAACACGTGCCGCTGTCACAACGGGAGGATCGTCTGCACCGCGGTGAGAAGAGTGATGACATCACTGTTTGTTGTTGTGCTTGTTGTTGTTGTTCTACTTCTTGTTGTTCAAGAAATGTCTTCGTCACAGCTGAAGACGCAGCGACAGGATGGACCCGCTGGCCGTTTAAATGATACGTCAACGTGTCAGAAGTCACCTTGTGTTGTCTCTTAAAGGCGCAGTGCATGAACCCCGCCCAACAGGCCCCGCCCACATCCAGGTGTCACCCTGAGAGCAGTTGCGCCAACATCACCTTCACCTTCAACAAGGACGTCATGGCGATGGTTAGTTGGGGGTCCACCCCCCCCCCTTCACATTTTCTCATCTCCTCTCTTGACGCGTCTCCTCTCCTCTCGCCTCCTCTCTGACGCGTCTCCTCTCTTGACGCGCCTCCTCTCTGACGCCTCTCCTCTCCTCTCCTCTCGCCTCCTCTCTAACGCGTCTCCTCTCCTCTCGTCTCCTCTCTGACGCGCCTCCTCTCCTCTCCTCTGGTCTCCTCCGCCGTCGCAGGGCGTGACGCTGCAGCAGGTGTGCCGTGAGCTCCGGGATCTCTACGCCGGCAGCGACCTGTCCGACTCCTCCGTGACCTGCGAGCCGTCGCTCAGCGCCAGCAAGGAGATCCACGTCGCCATCGTGAGTAAAACATATGTATCCTAAATCTGCACAAGCTCCGCCCCTTTTTCCAAAAGCAAAGTTTATTTAAATGGGTAAAGGAGATAAGAGCTTTAAATGAGTTGAACTGGTTCAAACCGCCTGCTGCTGGAGCCAGAACCATTACATTCTTCCTCTTCCTCCTCTTCTTTTTCCTCCTTATCTTCTTCTTCCTCCTTATCTTCTTCTACTAGTACTACTTCTTCTTCTTCTTCTTCTTCTACGAGTACTACTACTTCATCTTCTACTAGTACTACTTCTTCTTCTACTAGTACTACTTCTTTTTCTTCTACTAGTAGGCCTACTTCTTCTTCTACGAGTACTACTTCTTCTTCTACTAGTACTTCTTCTACATCTTTGCCTCCCCCTTTTTCTTTTTCTTCTCCTTCTTTGTCTCCTTCTTCTTCTTCTTCTTCTTCTTCTGGAAAAGCTTTCACGGTTCATCGTGTTCCGTGACTCGGGGATTTAGAGGGCGCCAGCTCTTATTTAGACTGCAGCGTCACAGATAAACTTTAACGGGCGGTCGTGTTTTTACCCGTTGATTTCACGCCAGTGGACGGACGACCGGCGGAGAGGCCCGACCTTCGCGAAGGAGGTCACGGACCGGATCCTGGACCTGGTCGGCCGGCGGAGCGCCAACAGCACCGTCATCGGCGCCATCACCGAGGTCCGGATCCAGAGGAGGCCGAGCCGCGGCCCCGGCGGTGAGGACGGCTCGCCGGCTCTAAAAAAAATATTTAGTATTTTTAGACTCTTTTTTTATTTTTATTGTTATCTCGCTCCATCGACCACAGCGCCTCACTCGGGTCATGTGACGCCCGCCGTCTGGGCCAATGAGATGCGGTTGATCGGCCCGCAGGGGAACACTCTATTTAATTGGTTTAAATTGCTTCTGCATGCTTTTGGGTCTGAATGGATGATTTTAGGTTGTGGTTTTATTTTTGCAAATTTTTTTGTACGGAGGCTAGGCTAGCAGCTAACGGACTTTCTGCTGAGCTCGGCGTATTTAGCGATCATATTTGTCGACTATAGTGGTCAGGGGAAACCTGGAAAAGTCATGGCATTTTTAAATGGAGATTTCCAGTCCTGGAAAAGTCCTGCAGAGAAAAAAAATCCCAAAAGTTATGGAAATGTTTACGCTGAGTTTTAAATGATTAATATGCTTTTAAAAGAATGACGGCATGTATAATATAAACCGGCATACGTTCTTTCATACTTGCAGCGCACATTTTTCACACTGCAAGTGAACGCGCCGTAACTGAAAAGACATGAATGTTTATTCTTTTAATCTAAACTATTGTCTCATTCATTTGATCCATTTAAGGTTATTTACTGAATGCTTTGGAATTCACATTGTTAATTTAAATATTACTTTTTCTCACTTTTCTATGTTTACACACGAGATTTCACAAATTGTTTGGTCCTGGAAATTTGGTTTGAAGTCCTGGACACCCATTGGTCGACATGTGTGTGACCCCTGATCTCACGTTTACTCTAAAAGTGACTTAAAGATGTTTACGTTGTTGTTGTTGTTTTCTCTTCTGCCCGTCCAGCCGACCACCTCGTGCCCCTCCTGGTGTCCGCGGTGCTCGTCTGGTTGTTGGCGATCACCTTGATGCTGCTGTGGTTCGTGAGGAGGAGGAGGAGAAAGAGGAGCGCCAATGCCGGGGTCAGCACGGCGGCGGCGGATTCGGCGTCTTTAGCGCCGGTTGCCGAGGACAACAACGCCCTCCACAACAGCGTCGGCACCGCCCGCGAGCAGCTCAACCACATCAAGAACCCCATCGTGAAAAACACACAGAACCACCAACACCACCAAAACCACCTCCTGCACCACCACGACAAGAACGCCGTCAACGCCAAGATCAGGAAGTCGGACGGCGGGAGCCAATCGGAGGACGAGGAGATGGACAAGCGGCTGCAGAAGGCGAGGTTCCCCCGGGCGCCGCCGGCGTACTCGCCGGTGGACTGGGAGGACCGGCCCGCCCCCCCACACCGGACTAGCAAACGGGACAACCGGCAGCTGCAGTCGCAGAGCGTCAACAGGGTGGAGAACATCGTATAACCACCGGGGGGCGCAGAGCGAGAACAGGGTGGAGTACATCGTATAACCACCGGGGGGCGCGGAGCGAGAACAGGGTGGAGTACATCGTATAACCACCGGGGGGCGCGGAGCGAGAACAGGGTGGAGTACATCGTATAACCACTGGGGGCGCGGAGCGAGAACAGGGTGGAGTACATCGTATTACCACCGGGGGCGCGGAGCGAGAACTCTGCTGTTGGGTGTCTTTTCTTCTTCTCATTCCACGTTGGATTTTTTTTGCCGTTTTTTTTATTTATGACTGGTCCGAACGGTCCACTGCGATTGGCTGGTTCTCCGATTTCGTGGATATCTTTCGGGAAGGACGGAATGAGCACGAGCAATAAAGACTTGACATGCACGAAAAAGTGTTTTTTGTTTTCCAGAATGAGTTTCGGATCATTTGGGGGAAAAAATATAATTTTTGTTTTGTTTTTCCGTGGTTGGGGGGCGGGGCTTGAGTCAATATGAAGAATTGTCCACGTAGAATGTTTCTGTATAGATCTGTAAATATGTTTTAATTAATCATCGTGTGTATATTTCATTTATTAACTTAATCGTCAAGAGCCTGAAGATATTTACCTTTTTGTTTTTAATTTATGAGCTTTGTTCAGTCAAAGGTTTGTAAACTTTTTGAGGGATTTATTTTTAACGCCAAATGTGCTCTTGGAGAATAGTTTTATTTTGAATTTGTTTGCCTTTTTTTGGATTTGGGCATTTTTGTGCCTCCAACTAAATGTTTTGTACGTTGTGTGTTAGACACATGATGTCATGGTGGGGGGGGGGAGAGACATGATGTCATGGGAGAGGGGTTAGAGACATGATGTCATGGTGGGGGCAGGGGGGCATTGGGGGGGGGTCGATACACACCAACATGGTGGCAGACGTTTTGCTTTTGCTACTGAACATAATTCTTCGGACGACGCAGTTTTTTCTTTGAGGTTTTCGTACGAATAAGAATTTGAGACCCGAGCGTTGATCTTGTTTTTGTGTTTTTAACCTGCGTGAATAAATAACGGTTCTCGGGAGGCAGGAAGTCGAGGAGCGCTCCTCAGCAGGAAGTCGTCGGCGCGTTGTTGAAGTCCGGCTGTGAACGTGTTTTATTTCAGTTTCAGCTCCTCAGGAGTTTGACGGCAGAATAAATTAAATGAGTTTTTTTCTTGGACATTTTCTCTTTTTCAAACCGTTTCATTTTTTGGACTTTGAGAAATAAAAGTCTGTTTGTTACTGACGACAGTGAATTGTTCTCTTTTTGGGGGTAAAGTTATATTTTCTAAGTAATGTGTCTCGTCTCTAAAGAACCAATAACTCTCATTGATCGGCTCATTTTATTCGTTGTAAAGACGACGCTATAGAACTACTTTAGAGTTTATAGGACCAACTAGAATGTGATTTATTTTGTCTGACTAATGGTGAAAGATGCTGTGACATATTGTATAATGTTCTATTACATTTTTAAGAACATTAAACTTCTTTTTCATGATCTACTATATTAAGACTCGTAAAACGTATTTAAACATGCTATACACTTTCATCTAAGATCATAGTATATTTATATATATACACTTTTTGTTTATTTCTATGAATTTTTATTTTTTGTGATTTCATAATATAGTATAAAACCAGGGTTTTTTTCCAGGACATTTTAGGAGATAGAGTTTTTAATGATGTATTCCTAGGACTTAAAAAAAAAGATTTGATAAAACACTACCTACCCAACCTTGAGATTTATAACACTAAAACACAGTTTTCCCTGCGTTGGGACACACACACACACCACATACACAACACAGGAATTTCTACGCCCGATAACCAAACTGTCATAACAAAGTGAGCGAGGGGAACCACAAGCCGTGTGTTTGTGTGTAAAGGGTTCTGTGGATTCTTCTGAAGTTCTGCAAACTTTGTGACTTTCAAACAGAAGAAGATGGTGACGATGGGATTCCACACTGTAGACGCTGATGAGCATTTCATGAGTTCAATTAAAATACCAGCAGACTGAAGCACAAATAAACCTGGTGAACACGTTATAATAACTACTCTGACATTAGTTGAGTGAGTAAACACTTAATTCAGCCGTCATGAAGCACTCAGAACACACATGAGTTCATCCACTAGGCAGGTATAGGTAGAGTTATGGGTAGAGTTATAGGTATAGAGCGTGACTGAAATGTGTTTCTGATGCACATTTCTTTAAAGTCCCTCAAGTGGACCTCAAAGAGCGTCCGTCGCTCCCGTCGCTCAAGAAGCACGACGACAGCCACCAAACTCATGTATATTGTTTTTTGGGGTGTTTTTAATGGCCGAGTCATGAAACCTGAACCTCGGCCTTCTGGCTGCTTCAAAGCGGTCGTTAGGCTCAGCAACGCCGCCGCCTCCACCCGGACACCTCCACCCGGGCACCTTCACCCGGGGCCTCCACCCGGGCACCTCCACCCGGGCACCTTCACCCGGGGCCTCCACCCGGGCACCTCCACCCGGGCACCTCCACCCGGGGCCTCCACCCGGACACCTCCACCCGGGCACCTTCACCCGGGGCCTCCACCCGGACACCTCCACCCAGACACCTCCACCCGGGGCCTCCACCCGGACACCTCCACCCGGGCACCTTCACCCGGGCACCTCCACCCGGGCACCTTCACCCGGGGCCTCCACCCGGGCACCTCCACCCGGGGCCTCCATCCGGGGCCTCCACCCGGACACCTCCACCCGGGCACCTCCACCCGGGCACCTTCACCCGGGGCCTCCACCCGGACACCTCCACCCAGACACCTCCACCCGGGGCCTCCACCTGGACACCTCCACCCAGGCACCTTCACCCGGGGCCTCCACCCAGGCACCTCCACCCGGGGCCTCCATCCGGGGCCTCCACCCGGACACCTCCATCCGGGCACCTCCACCCGGGGCCTCCACCCGGACACCTCCACCCGGGCACCTTCACCCGGGGCCTCCACCCGGACACCTCCACCCAGACACCTCCACCCGGGGCCTCCACCCGGACACCTCCACCCGGGCACCTTCACCCGGGGCCTCCACCCGGGCACCTCCACCCGGGCACCTTCACCCGGGGCCTCCACCCGGGCACCTCCACCCGGGGCCTCCATCCGGGGCCTCCACCCAGACACCTCCATCCGGGCACCTCCACCCGGGGCCTCCACCCGGACACCTCCACCCGGGGCCTCCACCCGGACACCTCCACCCGGGCACCTCCACCCGGGGCCTCCATCCGGGGCCTCCACCCGGACACCTCCACCCGGGCACCTCCATCCGGGCCTCCACCCGGACACCTCCACCTGGCACCTCCACCGGGCCTCCATCCGGGGCCTCCACCCGGACACCTCCACCCGGACACCTCCACCCGGGCACCTCCACCCGGGGCCTCCACCCGGACACCTCCACCCGGGCCTCCACCCGGACACCTCCACCCGGCACCTTCACCCGGGCCTCCACCGGACACCTCCACCCAGACACCTCCACCCGGGGCCTCCACCCGGACACCTCCACCCGGGCACCTCCACCCGGGGCCTCCACCCGGGCACCTTCACCCGGGGCCTCCACCCGGGCACCTCCACCCGGGGCCTCCACCCGGACACCTCCACCTGGGCACCTTCACCCGGGGCCTCCACCCGGGCACCTCCACCCGGGGCCCCATCCGGGGCCTCCACCCGGACACCTCCACCCGGGCACCTCCACCCGGCCACCTCCACCCGGGGCCTCCACCCGGACACCTCCACCCGGGGCCTCCACCCGGGGCCTCCACCCGGACACCTCCACCCGGGCACCTCCACCCGGGGCCTCCACCCGGGCACCTCCACCCGGGGCCTCCATCCGGGGCCTCCACCCGGACACCTCCACCCGGGCACCTCCACCCGGGGCCTCCACCCGGGGCCTCCACCCGGACGCCTCCATCCGGGGCCTCCACCCGGGCACCTCCACCCGGACACCTCCACCCGGGGCCTCCGGTCCGTCTGAGAAACCCGAGTCCGCCTCCATGAGCGGGAGGGCGCTGCCGGCACGAGGAGCAAGGCACCAACGCCGCCGAAAGGGGGTCAGGGGTTTGATGCCCTGCTGTGGCTTGAACTGCTCTCCTAACGACGTGAGCAGATGTGGAGAAAGTTCAACTCCCGACTCCGGTTGTCATGGAGATTGTAATTTAAGAACTCTAGTGTTTGCACAAATTGCCGTGTGTGTGTGTGTGTGTGTGTGTGTGTGTGTGTGTGTGTGTGTGTGTGTGTGTGTGTGTGTGTGTGTGTGTGTGTGTGTGTGTGTGTGTGTGTGTGTGTGTGTGTGTGTGTGTGTGTGTGTGTGTGTGTGTGTGTGTGTGGGCGAGGGGAAGGGGACTGACGTCAACTCCCTCGATCACAGAGGAGTCAATTAAATTATCCTGACGTGTTTTGTGTCGCTTTTGTTCTCTTTGCTCCATTTTTCTGTTCACTGTGTTTAAAATATATATATATATATATTTTTTTTTTAAAGAACATCTTGACTCAATTTCTCACAATGGGATCTGCAAACAGAGACAGACAAGACGTGGTGGTTGTAATTTTGACTCATATGAATACTTTCTGCCGTATGCATTGAATGTGTTGTTCGTCCGGGTCACATGACCTCTGTTCTCCATCCTGATTGGATCCTCCTCTGTTGCTCCCCTGAAGGTTCCTTCTCTTTTTTCCTGATCTGCGAAGGTCAAAGGTCGTAAAGCCCTCTGGAGGCACGTTTGGGATTTTGAACTTTACACAAATTAATTTAATTTAATTTAAATGTTTCCTCGGCAGCGAATATCAAAATCTCGGGTGTTCAAAAAAAAGATATATATATATATATATATATAAAGATTTCAGAATCTTGTTTTCTGAGACAGAAGCTGCATAACGTAAGACGTGTTGGTTCTAACTGAGCTGCACGTTTAAAACCGTTTAGTTCGCCTGTTCTCGTGTTAGCTCGTAAACACGTCTAAAGTTTTTAAATATCTTATGAAAAGAAAAATCCGGTCGGCTCGAACCCAAAAAATGTAATGCTTCAAAAAGCGGTTTAAAGTTGTTTTTTACTTTATGTGTGAGCCTCCCAGGGTGTGTAGTTAGTTTGCAAGGAAACACGCACACAAACACAAACACACACACACACACACACACGCCTCCCCCCCAAACCATCTGGCTCTATAAATCGTGACTCAGTGTTTCCCATGAGGGATGCTGGGAGATCGTTTGAAGTCACTCTTTTTCTCACCCTATTCAAACCTCCTCGAGGGAGGAACGCATGCACACACACACACACATGCACACGCACACACACACTGTTTCTTTTTACTTCACTTAATTATATTATTCTTGTATTATTCAGAGGGCGGAGCTGAATATGACCGAAAACATCACGAGTAACTTTCATGAACTGAAAGAAACCCAAAGAACTACCAGTCAACGCTGACTGTCATTCACCTTGTAGCTCCGCCCCTAAAGCGTCCCCTGCTTTATGGTCTGTTTGACTCTAAATGACCATAAAGTACTAAATGATGACATCATGCTGTATAGAAGAAGACTTGAGACTAGAGACTGAGACATAAACTCATGTTTACAATGTTTCCTGAGGGAATACATCAAGAGAAGTAGAGTCACTATATAGACTTCTATACAACCAGAGGAGCCCCCTGGTGGTCAGGAGAGAGAATGCAGCTTTAACACATGAACCATAGACTTCTATACAACTAGAGGAGTCGCCCCTTGGTGGTCAGGAGAGAGAATGCAGCTTTAACACATGATGCATAGACTTCTATACAACCAGCTGACCTGAAGCCAGATCATCAAACTCTGAATCTAAACCCGCAGCAGAGACCGCTGTACATACAGAGAAGTGTGCGTGTGTGTGTGTGTGCGTGTGTGTGTGTACGTGTGTGTGTGTGTGTGTAATGACTACCACATGCTGCTGTGTGCCGTCCTCAGTGTTTGTTTCCAGTCTGACTCGTGAGATAACGGCGGAGTGTTTGAAGTTCATCTCCGAAGCCTCTCGATGAAGGACGAGGCGGTTTCAGGAACCTCTGAACGATCCCGGGACTAGAACCGGTTTTGGGTGGTCCGTTGTTCCGAGTCCGGCCCGGTTCTCTGCGGCGGCGCTCACGGAGGCCGCCAAGCCGCGTCGTCTTCTCAGCGGAGGACGTAAATGAGTTTGACTCCGACTGCCTCGTCCTGGCCGCAGGGTTTCATCAATGAGTTGTGGTGGAACTCTTTTTATTAAAGTAGGGGGAAAGTTAAATAGTAAATCACAAAATACAACATGAGCGTTACCGGCGGTAACCGGGGAGGTCCGGTGGTCTGTCTGTCCGTCAGCGGCAGGTCCAGTCAAGTTATGACATCAACGGAGAATTAGTCAAATATCTCCAGCACCTGTCAATCAGACATGTCAATCATACAACATGTCAATCAGACAACATGTCAATCAGACATGTCAATCATACATGTCAATCATACAACATGTCAATCATACATGTCAATCATACAACATGTCAATGATACATGTCAATCATACAACATGTCAATCATACAACATGTCAATCATACAACATGTCAATCATACATGTCAATCATACAACATGTCAATCATACAACATGTCAATCAGATAACATGTCAATCATACAACATGTTAATCATACAACATGTCAATGATACATGTCAATCATACAACATGTCAATCATACATGTCAATCAGACAACATGTCAATCATACAACATGTCAATCATACAACATGTCAATGATACATGTCAATCATACAACATGTCAATCATACAACATGTCAATCATACATGTCAATCATACAACATGTCAATGATACAACATGTCAATCATACAACATGTCAATCATACAACATGTCAATCATACATGTCAATCAGACATGTCAATCATACAACATGTCAATCAGATAACATGTCAATCATACAACATGTCAATCATACAACATGTCAATCAGATAACATGTCAATCATACAACATGTCAATCATACAACATGTCAATGATACAACATGTCAATCAGACATGTCAATCATACAACATGTCAATCATACATGTCAATCATACAACATGTCAATGATACAACATGTCAATCATACAACATGTCAATCATACATGTCAATCATACAACATGTCAATCATACAACATGTCAATCAGACAACATGTAAATCATACAATATGTCAATCAGACATGTCAATCATACAACATGTCAATGATACATGTCAATCATACATGTCAATCATACAACATGTCAATCATACATGTCAATCAGACATGTCAATCATGCAACATGTCAATCAGACATGTCAATCAGACAACGTCAATCATACATGTTAATCAGACCGACTGGGAGTTACTGGGAAGTACACGGCTGGATTATGATTGGATATGCCGAGTTATGGACCGTCAATAAAATCATACAGTTAAGATAATAGGATAAACATGTTGTCTAAAAGAGATTTTTATTTTATTAATTAGTCAAATCTAGCCTATTTATTTCTTGATGTGCATTGTTATTGAGATATAACATGACATGTGTTGGGTGGATGTAAAGATGCTAAGCGTTGCGACGAGAAGGTGTGCGATGCTAACAGTTTCCCCCCGCTTCTAGTCTTTGTGCTAAGCTAGGCTAAACACATCCGTGACCATCTGGAAACACAATGAAACAGATTTAAGTTCTCTGGAGAAGAGAAATGGTGAACTTTAAGTTGCAATAAAATGTTAGTTGAACCGCTAAAGACGGTAAATTACAGAATTGAACATATTTCATGGCGACGCAGGTCAAACTGCTCTTCCATGCAACTTTTATTATTATTATGATTACAATTATTATAATAATAAGAAGGGAAACTAAATAATAGAAAGCACATATAAAGTTAAAGGCCCCATGTAACCACAGGGAGGGAGAAAGCTGCAGGAATGTGGAGAGGAAAGAAAAACTATGCACCGAAAATGATTTAAAGACGCTATTGAATTACACCATAATAACTGTTCATTATTCAGCTGTGTGTGTGTGTGTGTCTGACTAAAACATCATCGCTCTGAGAAACCAAACCAAGCGATCGATATCAAATTTAATATTTATAAGAAATAGAAATAATTTCTGTTCACGTGAAAAAAAATGAGGGGGAAAAATGAGGAAAAATGCAACATACAAATATAGTTTTATGCCACTCAATATTATCAATTTATTTTCAAATAAAAACATAAAAATTGCAACAAATAGTTTTATTTAAAAGAAATGTAAATAAAGGTGAGAGTTAAACATGAGTCAGCATTTCTGAGGGGAAGCATATGTTTCCAGTGAAATCTGTACTGCTGAAAAACCACATCGAGCTAACAACTTGAGACTTGAGACCCCAAAACGTCCCATTGATGGTGCGTTCATGGACCCTCCAAACGACCAATTTCGGTATTACTGTTGCGCAATAACACCCGCCTCCGGAGGCTCGAAGTTCCACAAACAAGTCGAATGGACTCATGAATGTGAATTTTCGGATGTCCGAGCGTCGTATATATATATTTTTTACAATAAAAGATCATCCAACAGTGAAATAAATGTGACTGACGCCGTCAGCCCTTCATCCAACACCATGAATAAACAGACCACAGCTCCCCCTGCTGGCGGAGGCGGGTCATTACAGTCTCTCATGTTTGCGTCCAGCTTCTTCTTCGTGTTTTCTCCCTGCGTCACTGAAAGCGCTCGTTCTGCAGCTGTCGGGGTAGCTTCCGGCGGTCCTTCCCTGCGTTCCTCTTCCTCTTCTTGCTCAGGAAGGTCTCCAGCTTGCCGCTCTTCTTCAGCTCCTCGTATTTGTCGGCCAGCTCGAGCTTCTTCTTGTCAGCTGGAAAAAAAGAAGAAAAAAGTCACCAATCGACTCGTTAATAACTGGAAACCTAAATTAATTAATTTTTCGTTGCAAACAGAAACGCCTCGCTCCAACAGAGCGGCCACGCGGGCGGAAACATCCGGCGTGAACTCGTCCTCACAGCTCTTGAGGAAGAACGGCCGGGCGCCCTGATTGGCTCTCTCTCTCCGCTCCCTCTTGAACTGCAGCTCTCTCTCTCTCTGCTCCTCTCGGCTCTTCCTCGCTCGCTCCTGGTTGTCCTGCAGGGAGAAGTCACGGTTCAGGCATTAAAACAAATATATAATAATAATAAAAAGCGACGCGCTCCATCACAGCAATTGCGGCGCTTTTATTGTGAAAAGCCAAGCCGGAAGTGTGCGGTAGCTTCTGAGCCGCAGGTGGAGACGGGTCAACCAAAACGTTGGGAGTTGTAGTTTTTAAACTAAAAGTCGGACTCACCATCTTCTTCAGCAGGAACTTGAGGTCCTCTTTGTGCGGCGTGTTCATCTTCATCTTCTTCAGCTTCTTCAGGACGATCTGCAGACAAACACGACTCCATTACGCCGCCCTGCCGACATTAAAGCTCTCTCTCTCCTTCTCTCTCTCTCTCTTCTTCTCTCCTTCTCTCTCTCTCTCTCTCTCTCCCTCTCTCTCACCTCTCTCTCTTTCTGCTTGATGACATTGATGAAGTTGTACGTCTTCTCAAAAATCTCCGGTTTGTATTCTCCAGACAGGTCGTCGAATCGAGGATCTCTCGACGTCTGGAGTTGCAAAAAACAACAATAACAAAAACAAAAACAACAACAGATTAATGAAATGTCAACTTAAAGCATTTATAAGAACGCGAGCCTCAAGTGGAGTCCGTAGGTTTTCCTTCACTCACGGGTTTCTTGACGGAGACGACCTGACGGAGGAACGGAGCGCGTCTCTTGGCCGAAATCTCCATCGGCCTGAAAAACAAACAACAAATAAATAAAGACGCTTAGAAAACCCACACAGGGGATAAAAGGCCAAAAGGCGGAGGAGGAAGAGGCAGGTGGAGGAGGAGGGCGGAGGTGGGTGGAGGAGGCAAAGGAGGAGGCAGGAGGAGGTGAGTGGAGGAAGCGGGCGGAGGAGGTGAGTGGAGGAAGCGGGCGGAGGAGGTGGGAGGAGGAGGAGGGAGGAGGAGGGAGGAGGCGGGCGGAGGAGGAGGCAGGAGGAGGTGGGAGGAGGAGGAGGGAGGAGGAGGTGGGAGGAGGTGGGAGGAGGAGGAGGAGGAGGAGGTGGTGGGTGGAGGAGGTGGGAGGAGGAGGTGGGAGGAGGAGGAGGAAGGAGGAGGAGGAGGTGGGTGGGAGGAGGAGGTGGGTGGTGAAGGAGGGAGGAGGAGGGCGGAGGAGGTGGGAGGAGGAGGTGGGAGGAGGAGGAGGTGGAGAGGGAGGAGGAGGTGGAGGAGGAGGAGGAAGGAGGAGGGAGGAGGAGGTGGGAGGAGGTGGGAGGAGGAGGAGGAAGGAGGAGGTGGGTGGAGGAGGTGGGAGGAGGAGGAGGAAGGAGGAGGGCGGAGCGCTCACCGGTTCTTGTTGAGCCGTTTCTTGCGGCCCGCCGCGTGGCTCCTGCTGCTGCCGTACGCGACCTCGTTGTACACTTTGGTTCCCACCTGGTTCTGAAGCTTCAGGATCTCCTCGAAGGACATGGTGGACAGCTCTGGATGGAGGGAGAGAGAGAGGGAGAGAGAGATTTAAAAACATGGAGACGTCCACGAGAAAGACCCGGGCCACGTGTCACGTGATCACGTCGGCTTCCAGATACAAAAACAGGTTGAACTTCTTCTTGTGAAGATCTGTCATCATTTAAGTCTTTTTAAGACAGAAGATGTTCCTCATTAGCCTTGAATCGTCTTCTGAGTGAATAGAAAAGCGCTATTATAATAATTATAATAATTATTATAATTATTATTATTAACCTTAAATTAAAGCTCAACACTTAAAAACCACTGAAACTAAAGCGCGGCCGAAGCTCGAGGTCGAACTCACCGCTCTTCACGTCGTCCGTCGTCTGCATCTCACCGCTGCCGCCGGCGGCCTCTGGATCTTCATCATCGTCATCATCCTCGGAGGCGTCGCTGTCTTCGTCCTCCTCTTCTTCTTCAGCGCCATCGGGCGCATCATCGCCTCCTTCCTCGCCGCCGCCTCCTTCCTCCTCCTCCTCCGGACCGCCATCGGACCCCTCTTGGTCGTCATCGCTGAAATCTTCCTCTCCTCCATGGTGCAGCTGTCCCTCCTCATCTCCTCCTCCTCCTCCTCCTCTTGCAGTGAGCAGAGCGAAGTTCCTCTCCACGTCCGAGTCATCGTCGTCGCTGCTGCTCGCCGCCATGTTCTTCTTTTTGGGGACCTTCACCTCCCGCTGCTTCTCTTTCGCCTTCATCATCGCGGTTCTGGAAGACGAACAGCAGCAAAGTGTTAATAGTGTTTGATTCATCTCAGAGGTAAATGTTGCAGTTTTTACTCCACTACATTTATCTCAAAGCTTTAATACTTTACATATTACAGATGTAAAACCTCGTATCTCCAGATGTGATGTTGAATGTTTGTGTTTTAATAAACTCTTTTGATAAATATATAATATATTAATAAAAAGCCTTTTGAATCAGCTGTAAAATGCTTATTCCAAAAGCTGCAAACAGGTTTTACTTTCTCAAGATAAGAGGTTCTCAGAGAAAAAATAAAGAAAAAAACAGCAAAAATGTGTAATAGGAATATACACACAGACAGAATAACTACTCTAACTTTTATACTTTGTTATGTTAGTATGTCGATCAGTTACACTTGGATTATTTCCAGAAACACTCGTGTTTTGTTTCGGTAGCTTGGTCTCACCAACTTTGTTTACATCATGACTTCCATGAAAAGTAGATCTTGTTTTCAATCGGCAGGTTTTAAATTCAGTTGTGGTTTTTGTTATGTCAATCTGCAGTGGTCGAGATAACGATACGGTGTATTTATTTACCTGTTTATCGAGATATTTAAGTCCTGTTTCGTTGAGCTCTTGTTATCCACGTGTGCGCATGTCGGCTGCGGGTTTCACTCCAGGAAGACAAAACGAAGCACTTCCGGTTTTCAAAGTAAGTGTCTCACTAGGTTGTTCGACAGTTTTGACCACATTAAGAAGCAAATATGTTCCAATTTTATCCAGGAATATATATCAACTAAACATGTATTGTTGTTTATTATTGTTCTGCTTCAAGTTAGGTATTACTTTTACCCCAGACATTTTCTTACGCTGTTATTTTGTAGGCGACAGTACTGACTTCCTGCCCAGGGCTGCCCCCTGCTGGTCATTTGTATTATTTATAAACTATCCTTAAATTCTTCTCTACAATCATCTACATTAAATATATATTCATAACATTCATCAACTGTTACTGTGTTTGTATTATTTTTAATGAAGCCCCTACTCACAGTGAAGGGTTTTATTTATGTATCATTATTATTTAAACCTGTGCAATGTTAATGGACTATGCAATAATAGTTATAATTGTTAATATATCTCTATGTATACTATTTAAATTATTTTCAGTGATTATTTAATTTTATTTATTGCTGATTTGATTATTTATAATACTTGTTTTGATCTTGTTTCTTTTTAATATGTCTCATGTTTGCACTAAACACAAATAAATCTTCTTTTTTATAATAATGTGTGATACATATTGAACTTGGATGTAATTATAATCCACCACTGGAAGGAAGCAGATTAAAAAAATATGTAGAATTTTCTTTACAGTTAAAAAACGTCCCAGCTCGTAAATATGCGTGACGTAGGCTGACAGGAAGTAAACATGCGCCCAAGCTGTTGCCTAGCAATGCGTTTCCCTTGAAGCGGTCATTTGGAACTGTGCCAGCAGGTGTCGCTACTAGCAACAGAACAACCAACCGACACCAACTGCCGGAAGCGTTTCATTGTTCCTGTTCGCTTTAGTTCATTTCATGGCGATAAAGATCAAGATGGCCGGGTTTACTTCCTGAATGAACAGACACAGATTATTATGACGAAATATATAGAATTGTATTTTTCACACACGCCAACGAGGGAGAAAGGAGGAGGAGTTTATTCCCGTTGCCAGGAGATCCTGGTGACGAGTTATGTCAATCCGTTCTATTAAAACCGGAATATTGGATGCAAACCCTTCAAAATAAAAGCTGGTGAAAAATAAATATAATATATGAATCTGAAGGCCTGTCTTGATTTTTTTTTCTGGGAACGAGACATGTTTTCACGTAAGATATTATATTGGATGCATTTTACGCCTTTTGCCCCACATTAGAATGTCAATCAAATATATTGAGTCGACAACAGACGCACATCTTTTATTTGTCATGGAATATAGGTTGTCCAGTTTCTAATAGTTTAAAAGGTTTACTGAAGGAGGATATGTTAGCGAATTTGTGTGATTTTCCTTTATTCACTAATCATACATTCTCTTAGCTAAAATAGTATTTAATCATTTTTATTTGCTCAATGTTTGTGACGTTAAAGGGACTCACACTGAATTTATTATTGACCAATAACATTCTTAAATCCTGAAAAAATGTCTTCTTCCTCTGAGCTTCAAGATTAGATTTTAATTTTCATCAAAGTACAAATTCATTTACTTGAATATTTCCATATTGGGCCACTTTAATTCTCCCTCTACTAACGTTGGAGGCCAATTTGTTACTATTGGATCCTACATTTCTTGAATATCTTTTGTTACAAGTTACATTGCTGATTCAGATTACAAATCAAAGTCAACTCGTAAATCATGATGTATTAGAATACATATATACTATAAATAACATAATACAAATAACATTGTTAATACATGGACCTTTCTCCAGAACAATACTTTTGCTTCAACACTATTTTTAAAGTTTTACTTTAACTTAGAAATCTGAATACTTCATCCACTACTGCCTTTTAGTACTTATTTATTTGAATTCAAATTATGAGATGAGATCAACTAAGACAGAACAGAAAAAACTGAAGAATAACAACAACAAATACACATATATGAATAGGATAGCCAGTGTCAAGTGTAAACCGATCTTTATAATCATGTGATTATCAGAATGTCTTATTTGAACATTATCTATGATTTTTAGGACTTTACGTATCGAGTCAAATATACAAACAAAGGCTTTTATTGTGAAACCTCGTCCCGGAAGTGCTGCTCTGCTGTGCAGCGGAGCCCCGGCTGCGCACCGGGCTGCGTTGATTGAGGTTTTGATCCAACGCGCTCACAGACGGATCCGCGGCTCCGTGTTCGCCTCCACAAACTACTGCCGTTATCCCCCGGGCGGGGTTCTTCTTCTTCTTCTTTTTCTTCATCCTCTTCCTCCTGCACAGCTTCAGCGAAATCCTCCTCCTCTTTTCTTTCTTTCTCTCTCTCTCTCCTCTTCTTCTTCTTCTTCTTCTCCTCTCCAGAGGGTCGGACCGCCGACAGAGAGGATTAAAAGGCCGCTGCCGGTTCCACTGCAACAGGTCGAGGAGGTGCTGATACACATACATGATAATACCAATAATGAGGATGAGGAGGATGATGATGATGAGGCGGATGTGAGTGGAGCGCACGGAGGAGACGCGCGCGCCGCAGAGGAGGAGGAGGAGGAGGAGGAGGAGGAGGAGGAGGCGTTGATGGTCCGGGCTGCATGGGTGCGACAGAGCGGACAGCCGCCGACATGATGCCGGTGAGCGGGCCGTCACCTGCAGTGTGGCTATGATTTATGATTTATGATTCATGATTCATGATTTATGATTTATTATTTATCATTGCATAAAAAACAGATTCCCTTAATTTCACGTGTTGTAAAAAAATATATTTTAAAACTCAAATATGAACATATTAAGGTTAAGGTGACATTTTAATGAAAGCAGTGTCACAAATGGGTAACATATGTTAATATAGTTTAAACTGCTTTAATAATGTATATTTAAAGGTTTAAATAAAGTCGTTGTGTTAAAGTTGCTGAGGGTCTGTGACCTTTAGAGCACGGAGGTCACGTCCTTATGTGAATAAACTTAGTCCACAACATGTTGGTGAAATGGTATCCATAGGTGATGATTTTACAGGAATTTAAGTCCAAAAAACTATAAAAAATAAAGATTTAAAGGTCTTTTAAAAAACAACCTTTCTTATATTTAATTTTATTAAATTAAATAGAAAGAAAATATAATTGGACATCCGGCTAACAGAAGAAACGGATCATGAAGAATCAAAGTAACTCCTACAGTCCTGTGTGGTTCATTCTTATACATATGTCATGGATAATATTATATAAAAATATACATATTTAATGTACAATAATATAATATACATATTTAATGTAAAATAATATATAATAATATACATATTTAATATGTTACATTTCTTTTTTTTGGGACATGAACGTAAAATTAACATGACTCACCCTACTGTTAATATACTCTCCCTGTATATTAATAATAATGCCCCTTTCACCAATAACAATAACAATATAGCATAACTGTGAAGCTTTAATTCTGATTTATGGACATTATCAGGGATTCAAATATCTTAAAAGTTACAGCCGCAACTAATGCGTTGCTTTTGTATTGTTTACATTTTTCCCTAAAATAATGAATTTTAAAAATCCCCAAATAAATAAAAAATATCACCAAAGAAGGAAAACTCATCTTCCCCATTCACAGAATGTGAATACCTATTATTATTGTTTATTATTTAAAATGTGACTCGACAAACAAAACAGATTTTAAACTGTTGAAGTAACAAATATAAGCAGATAAAACTAATTACACGACTTTACACGCTTACACGACCTGACTGAGAGATCAATAATATAATAATAATAATATAATATTAATGTAATAATATATTAATCGACGCGTGGAGGAGTTCCCCAGTCGAGCGTTGACCTTTCCATCCGCGCTGCAGTGCTGCTGCTTCTGCCTTTTTACTTCTTCTTCTCTTTTTATTTTTTACATTTTAGGGTTTTTTCTCCTCCTCCACCCATAAATATATATTTACATTTTTAGAAAAGATGTATTGATTAAGTAATAAACTGCTGCTGTAGTTTTTTAATCAAACAAACAGGAGGAAATGGAGCGTTATGCATGGGGACTATTTTCAACGGCGGATGAATCCACATTTAGTGACCTACAGTGAGTGTTTGTGGCAGCAGGAAGGTGTGTGTGTGTGTGTGTGTGTGTGTGATGGACGGACGGACATCAGGCACAGGATACTTGTTATGATTTGGCTCTAAATAGTTCATAATAGTTAATATTAGTGAACAAGAAATGTAGACTCTCCTCAGGCTTCTCCTGTGAGATCAAACCCTCGGTACGGTGGGCGGGGCTTAAGGGGAAGCACGACTTCAATCAACAACAACAAAACATATTACATCTAAATCCATTCCAGTGATTTGCATTCACCTCTTTAAAGAAAAAAATGTTTAAAAAGATAATCCATGTTTTTCCTGCGGAGCTCCATGAACTTCTAAAAATGAAGGTCGAGCCTTGAAGGTCAGACTCAGGGTTTAGAGGCCCGTGTGCAGACTCACTACCGAGGCAGCAGAGCAACGCGGGCCGTCTTGGACTTTGACCCTCTCGCTCAAACATCATGCGCCGCAAAGGATTGTGGGTCAGAAGAGCCATGTCGGGTCGGTCGCGTGTTAAATGATGAAATGAGGAACACGAGTAGATGGAGGAAGAGGAAGAGGAGGAAGGCCCGCTGGAGGAACCAGAGAGCTGGAGTTCTCCTTCCTGAACCCTGATTGTTATTCACACAGCAGCGTGTGACAGTGACTGGCATTCAGAGAGCTGCAGCCCTGACAACAGGAAGAAAACACACACACACACACACACACACACACATCGTCTCAGTGACGGTCGTCGGGTTCAGGTGCTCGACTCCCGAAAAAAAAGCTGAAATCATCCCTGAGATGTTTCGTGCTTCCTTGCTGGTTGTTAGCCCACAGCCTCGTCTTGCAGGCGTGCAGAGCTCGCCTTGCTGCTTGGTAACTGTTTGCCACAGTGACCAGAAACACACACACACACGCACACACACACACACACACACTGTTCAAGGTCATGCGGGAAGAGTTTGAAAGCCGGTATTCCTCACGATGAGGAACTCTGTGAAAGGGAACCAGATTACAGGGAAATACAAAGATGAAAAGATTCTGGTACCGGGTCCTTAACTCTCCTGGTTCCGGATCCTTCACTTTTCCGGTACTGGGTCCTTAACTCTTCTGGTTCCGGGTCCTTAACTCTTCTGGTTCCGGTCCTTAACTCTTCTGGTACCGGGTCCTTAACTCTCCTGGTACCGGTCCTTAACTCTTCTGGTTCCGGGTCCTTAACTCTTCTGGTTCCGGTCCTTAACTCTTCTGGTACCGGGTCCTTAACTTTTCCGGTACCGGGTCCTTAACTCTTCCGGTACCGGTCCTTAACTCTTCTGGTTCCGGGTCCTTAACTTTTCCGGTACCAGGTCCTGAACTCTTCTGGTTCCGGATCCTTAACTCTTCCGGTTCCGGTCCTTAACTCTCCTGGTACCGGGTCCTTAACTTTTCCGGTACCGGGTCCTTAACTCTTCTGGTACCAGAGGGGAGGGGGGGGAGGGTCCTTTTGATTCTGTTCCTCTGACCCGGTTTGACTGCGTCGTTAATCCGTTCACGTCACGGTGTAATTCGACGGGCCTTTGGGTTTAGGGGCGTCGGCCTCAGACAAAAGGCAGCTTGCCCGTTGGTCGATCGGTCGTCGGGGATTTTACCCGGCGACTCGATTCCCGCAGCGACAGACGATCAATTAGCGGCTAATTAGTGACTCTGGGAGATGATGCTCCGCAGCCGGCGGCCAATCAGAGCGCAGCGCCCGAGCTCACAACAAGAGCTGACTGTGATTCCTGAACAGCAGGTGTGTGTGTGTGTGTGTGTGTGTGTGTGTGTGTGTGTGTGTGTGTGTGTGTGTCTCATTAATCCTCTTCCGGTGGTCACGTGACGCATGTCGGCCATATGGCTCCTCAACATTTGGGAGGTGGCAGCTGCCGCCTGTTTGCCTCGACGTTTTAGATCTTATTTTTCGTAAACGTGTGTTTTCAAAACTGTTAAAGAGAAAATTATTTAGTGAAGATAAAATTAAACCTTTTATATTTAGATATAAATATTAGGGATATAATCACATCAATGATACGAGGTATTTAACAAATAAGAAGAGAATGAAAACATGTTTCTCTTCAAAATTATTTTTGTTTTTAAAGTAACAGTAAAAATGTGTGATTAAAATCACAAACTGTCTGACCGGCACTTTGCATTAAAGAAAACAACAACAACAACAACAACAACTCCTTAAATCAGACGTACAAACACCAGTTGGAGCTCATTGGTGATCGACTGGTTTCAGGGTCATTGAACCAGAACCGTGTGTTCGATTCTGGCCTCCAGACCTGTTGTTGCATGATCTCTCTCTTTCTCTATCTCCCTTTCTCCCTCCCCCTCTCCCTCTCAAATGAAGGAGGGTATGAGCCCTAACATGATAACACCCTAATGAAGGATGTTACTTGAGACCCACACAGTGAGCTGTGTGCCGTGTGTTCGATGCCTGTTGAGGCTCCATGTCGGTGAATCCTTGTTGTTGTTGTTGACGTGTTTCAGGCCTCCATTAATTTCCTCATGTTATTGTTATTGTTGTGTGTCGGCGGCTTTAAGCTGCAGGACGCTGAGCTAACTCCTGGATTAAGAGCTGCTCACGAGTTAATGAGGCAGACACACAGACAACAGACAGACAGACAGACACCTCCCAGGGACGTATGGAGCTGACGACAGGAGGTCTCACTCTGCCTCGTCGTCGGCGTCCCGAGGGACAGGCGGCGGGTTCCCGGTCGGCTTCGGGTTTCCCGCCTGACGGCAGCGACCCACTTCCTGCCTGGAGGAGGAAGCGGCGCTCCAGTTTCCTCATGTAGGACAGCTCCTTCCTGTCTGAGGCCGGCCAGCTCATCCTCTCAGTTTCTTCAGCTGAGGCTGAAACATTAAACATCAAACATTAAACATTAAACATCAAACTCTGAATTATTTAATCTGTAAAAGGAAAGTTTTCTGTTTCCATGTCCAGTCTGTAAATGTGCTTTACGAATAAAGGTTATTCAATTCATCATTGAAGTCCTCCTCCGAGCCTTTGAGCAAGTCGTTTCTCCGGCACCGGCAACCCGGCAGCACGAACACGAGCTTGAAACGCTGCCCCCCACCACACACACACACACACCCTGCTGGAGTAACAGATGGCCCCAGTGCATCATGGGAGTTATGTCCACAAATATATCTGTTATAGTCCTGAACGGCGCGGGAGGCGTCCGTGAAGGAGGAGGAGGCGGGTGGAGCGTGGAGCGTAACCACGGCGACGCCATCTGCCGCGCCGTAGCGACGCAGCGGGCCGTGTTCACGAGGTTCTGCTCGCCACTCGTTTTGGGTGCAATGCTCTGATTGGTTACGGAGAACACACAGATCCAAAATGGAGGACACTGCGTCTCCATCGGGCGTCGTTAGTGATCAGCGACTCGCTCACCTGGACAGGTGCGTTCAGAACAGAGAGAACCAGAAGAGGAGAAACGAAATGATTCAAACACTGAAAACTGAAAACAGGAAGAAACTAAAACATCAGAAAGAAAAACACACAAAGAGACACAACATGTGACCTGGAACATGACACAAGTGTGTGTGTGTGTGTGTGTATGTGTCTGTGTGTGTGTCTATGTGTGTGTGTCTGTGTGTGTGTCTGTGTGTGTGTCTGTGTGTGTGTATGTGTGTGTTTGGCTCTGTGTGTGTGTGTGTGTGTGTGTGTGTGTCTATGTGTGTGTTTGTGTCTATGTGTGTGTCTATGTGTGTGTTTGGCTCTGTGTGTGTGTCTGTGTGTGTGTCTTTGGCTCTGTGTGTCTATGTGTGTGTGTCTGTGTGTCTCTGTGTGTTTGGCTCTGTGTCTGTGTGTGTTTGGCTCTGTGTGTGTGTGTGTCTATGTGTGTGTCTGCGTGTGTGTCTGTGTGTGTGTCTATGTGTGTGTGTCTGTGTGTCTATGTGTGTGTGTCTCTGTGTGTGTGTTTCTGTGTGTGTGTGTCTATGTGTGTGTGTCTGTGTGTCTCTGTGTGTGTGTGTCTCTGTGTGTGTGTTTGGCTCTGTGTGTGTGTCTGTGTGTGTCTCTGTGTGTGTGTTTGGCTCTGTGTGTGTGTGTCTATGTGTGTGTGTTTGGCTCTGTGTGTCTGTGTGTGTCTATGTGTGTCTCTGTGTGTGTTTGGCTGTGTGTGTGTGTGTCTATGTGTGTGTGTGTGTGTGTGTGTGTGTGTGTGTCTGTGTGTGTCTATGTGTGTGTGTGTGTGTGTGTGTGTCTCTGTGTGTGTGTGTGTGTCTGTGTGTTTGGCTCTATGTGTGTGTCTATGTGTGTGTCTATGTGTGTGTGTGTGTGTGTGTGTCTGTGTGTGTGTGTGTTTGGCTCTATGTGTGTGTCTATGTGTGTGTGTGTGTGTGTGTGTGTGTGTGTGTGTGTCCTAGATGTTCCTCACCGTGTACCTCAGCAGCAGTGACCAGCAGGTCCTCGAGGTCCCCGTTACCCCGGAGACGCTGTGCAGCGACGTGGTGGCGCTCTGCCAGGAGCCGGGCGAGGCCGAGTGCCACCTGGCCGAGGCGTGGAGGGGCTCCGGTGAGTCCGACCTCGCCTCACACACACACACACACACACACACACACACTCCTCATCCCACTTCCTTGAGACCAACCTGTGTGTGTGTGTGTGTTGTCGTTTATTTTTCAACCAATCAGAGCGCGCCGTTGGAGAAGGGGAGCGGATGTTGGAGGTGTTGCAGCGATGGGGGCAGCAGATGGGGGAGGTCCGCTACGTTCTGCGCCACCAGAGAGCTCCGGGTAGGAACACGAGGGGGAAAGGGGGAGGTGCTTCCTCCGATTGGTCGAACCTCCAAACTCCTCCTCGGTCACAGAGATAAGGGTTCGTCGGACCGTGTGGGTCAGGAATGCTCGAGGGTCACTTACACTTTTCCTGGACTGGAAAACCAAATTAAAAATCGATGTTCCGACCAGATTCCTCGCTGCGGGGGCGTCGACTCGAATCATTTATTTATTCTTCGTCTGGGTCCAAAACTTCAAATGTAAATAATCCATTTGGGGTCTTTTTGTTCTTCCTGGGAAGTCGTTTCCCCCCAAAGGAAAACAGAGATGTGAGTGATCTTTAAATCTGGTTCTGATTCAGTTTAAAGCCTGAACAGAATTACCGGAACAGTTACGGTTACACAAGCTTTAAACTTTAAAACCCAAAGGAGGAGTTATGTTTCGACATGCTTCTATTTATTTATTTATTTCCTTTATTTAATCTCATTTTATGTTCAATAGGTTAACTTCTCTCAGCTCCAAATTTAAAGAAATAAGACGCCTGCATCTTTCATCACTTGGTAGAAAAATATATATTTTTTTATTCGTCTTAAATTGAAACTGAGACGGCCCAAACTAATCTGGATTAGTCGTAAAAGTGCCGAGGCGACGCTCGTTGTTATAAAGAGTTTAAATACTAAAACGTCTCCAGTTGTTGGCGTGCATGTGGAGGTGAAGTCAACAGCAGGAGGCTCAGCGTTACACACTGTAATCAGCTTATGACTCCAGGGAGTGTGTGTGTGTGTGTGTGTGTGTGTGTGTGTGTGTGTGTGTGTGTGTGTGTGTGTGTGTGTGTGTGTGTGTGTGTGTGTGTGTGTGTGTGTGTGTGTGTGTGTGATTTGTTGTCTATTCCTGTCCCAAAAACCAAGAAATCCCCTCTGAGGTTTTCCTGCTCCGACTTTTTTCATTGTTAACCTCGATCTCCAAAATACTGTGACCCCCACACACACACACACACAAAACAAACCATGACCTCAGAGGATAAAGCTGTTCCTCAAACCCGCGTGTTCGTCGGTTCCTACATGTTTTCTGACTTCCTGTCTGTGGCTGTCAGCTCAAAGCTCATTGGTTCCTGTTGAAAACGTTTAAAAAAAACACACACACACACACAAATAGATATTTTTTTATTTTCAGTAATTTCCTAAAACAGCTGCTCACTGTCGTTTTTTTGTCAAACAGGAGCGAATCCTGCATTTTCAGATTAATCCACATTTCGTCAGAATAAACGTCAGAATAAAACACGACAACCAGATTTCAGATCTGTGCCGTTCTTTCCAGAACGTATATCTGGCCGTCGATGTTTAGCACTAATACAAAGAATTAGTTTGATGTCGATATCTGTGAGAGTTTACGAGGATATAACTGTGTGTCATCAGCATAATTATGATCTCAGAGGTAGATTTCAAGACGTCATTATTTTTGCAGTTATTTGGTCTTAAACCAAAAGTATTGGACACATTTAAAATATTTGACCCATAGAGTAAAAGTCAGAGAATCCCTATTAATCCTTGGGGACCATATCTGTGTGAGATGTCATTGTAATCCATCCATAAAGTTTATCATAAATTACATTCTGGTCGCTCCTTAGCTAAAAAATGTGAAATCAGCATTAACGGTAATTGTTTAAAAATGTCCAGGTGGATCC
Organism: Pseudoliparis swirei; assembly: GCF_029220125.1. NCBI lineage: Eukaryota > Metazoa > Chordata > Actinopteri > Perciformes > Liparidae > Pseudoliparis > Pseudoliparis swirei. The sequence continues at coordinate 11,824,729 of NC_079411.1, forward strand.
AGAGCGGACCATCAGATGATGAAGAGGAACCAGGCGAAGGCTTCTGTGGAGAGCTGTCTGGACAACGGGGTGAGACACTCTTCAGCCGTGGTTAGCCTAGCTTAGCACAAAGACTGGAAGTAAAGGGAAAGTGTTAGCCACCGCTCCACGGAAAGAGAAGCTACATCCAGCAGGTAGGTGGTGAACTCTGACTGTGTGTGTGTGTGTGTGTGTGTGTGTGTGTGTGTGCGTGTGTGTGTGTGTGTGTTGCAGGTCTCAGCTCCCCGTCTGGACGTGACGCTGAGCGACCTCCAGGACCTGGCAACCCGGCAGCAGCAGCAGATCAATGCACAGCAGCAGCTGCTGGCCTCCAAGGTGCCAAACATCCCATAATAGTTTAGATTAAAAAAATATAACTGGAAGACTATTCTGTAAAAAATATACAATCTAGAGAATATTTTAGTCTGGGACAACAAAGAAATAAAAACACATTTTCTTATAAATAATCGCTTTTCGAGCCTCAAGTGGCCATGCGGGGAACTGCAGGCACACCTCACGCACGCTGCGGACAGCATTTTAAAAATGGGTACGCTCGCATAAAGAAGCAGGTGGACAGTTTCTTTTTTTATCCCAGGAATCTAAATATACAGGAAAATGAACATTTATACAAAAAAGAAAAAACAGTGTCGGCATGAAAGAAATAAAATAGAACATTTGTCAACGGAGGCTTTCTGGTGAAGTCTCCCTGACTTCAATCTGCCGGTGTGCAGCGGATGAAGTTTGATCTTTGAACTTTCTTCTCAACATGATTTTTTTTCCTCCTTGCGGCTGCAGGAGCAGCGTCTGCACTGCCTGCAGCAGCAGGAGACGTGTGAGCAGGAGCGTCTGCAGCAGCTCAGAGAGAACGCTCACAACCAGGAGGCCAAGCTGAGGCGGGTCCGGGCCCTGAGGGGCCAGGTGGAGCAGAAACGCCTCAGCAACAGCAAGCTAGGTCGGTGCTCCGGCTCCGCCGAGGCGTATTTATTAAGGCTTTTAAAATTGTTTTTCTGGAGCTGAAGCCACACATTCTGTCCCAGAAAGATGTTTGTATTAAAAAACACAAAAATGCCATGTCAACATTTTTATGACACGGTGTGTGTTTGCAAGAGTGTTTCCTTTTTGTTAATGCATTAAACGGAGAAGTTAACAGAAGTTTTATTGTCGATGTATTTAATTTGAGAAATGTCATATATATATATATGTAAATATAATACAGTATATAATATATATATGTACATATACACACATATATATATATAAATAAATATATGTATATATATAAATGTATATACACACATATTTATATATATATTATATTAATATATATATATATATATATATATATTATATATTTATAATATATGTGTATATATATTTATATCGATGTGTATATATACACACATATATATAAATAAATGAATAGATATAAATGTATATACACACATATATATATATATATTATATTAATATATATATATTATATATTTATAATATATGTGTATATATATTTATATCGATGTGTATATATACACACATATATATATATTATATATTTATAATATATGTGTATATATACACACATATACATATTATATTATATATATGTATATATTTATATATACAATTAAATACATATTTACATGTCTGGGTTTGTTGCTGCAGTGGAGGAGATCGAGCAGATGACCGGTCTGTTCCAGCAGAAGCAGAGGGAGCTGCTGGTCGCCGTGTCGCGGGTGGAGGAGATGAGCGACCAGCTGGAGACGCTGAGGAGCAACAGGCTGGAGCCCCCTCTTCATCCTCCTCCTCCTCTCCTTCATCACCACAACACCTCCTCCACCGCTGAGCTGGAGCGCCTCTACAAAGAGCTGCAGGTGAGACCTCCGCGTGGCTTCGGGGGTCTTCAGTCCTCCCGTCGATGATCTGGACCGACTTGAAGCTCTGCTGGCCGAAGCTAAAGATCATCTTCACTCTCGATTAAATTGCTCATGACTTTCTCGATTAATTGATTAATTGTTTGGTCTAAAATGTCATAAAGTGGGAAAGTCAACTTTAGACTGTTCTGGATGTTGGAATATCAGGAGACCGACTGACTAGCTTATCATGATGGGCGACTGTGGGTCAGCGGTTATCAAGTACAGGAGGCTAGTACGTCTTTCAATCAGGGGGTTGGCGGTTCAATCCCCGCCTTCGTCGATGTGTCCTTGAGCAAGACACGTAACCCTGAGTTTCTCCCCGTAGCTGTGTGTATGAATGTAACATGTAAAGTGTCTTTGAGTACCGTAAAAAGCGCTCGATAGATGAAATGGTTATTAGCGGCGTGCTGGTGTAGCTAGCCTGAACTCAGCGGGAACGCTATGCTAACTAGCTGTTTGCAGCTTCCGTCGTACCATTTAAAAACACTTTGTTTTGTCTCTGCGCTGCGTCTCCGACGCGGCAGCTGAGGAACAAGTTGAACCAGGACCAGAGCGGCCGGCTGCAGCAGCAGAGGGACAGCCTGAGCAAGAGGAACCTGGAGGTGGTGTCCATGGACCGCCGGCTGGCCGAGCTCCGCCAGCGGCTCTGGAAGAAGAAGGCCGCGCTGCAGCAGAAAGAGAACCTGCCGGTGAGCGCCGGCAACCCGCAGAATCACTTTCAATCGATCCGTTTCATGCTGGAGCAACGTGGCGACGACTGAGCAGCTACGCGCTAACGGCGCTACGTGCTAACGGCGCTACGTGCTAACGCCGCTAATGGTGTTTACCTGGGGCTGAACCGGAGGGCGGGAGTTACGCTTTTTGATCGTTACGTCAGCGCTAACTGCTGTTTGAGTAAAAGTAAGAAGATCAAACTGTAGAAATATTCTGTAAGTCAAAGTCCTGCATTTAACCCTCCTGTTACCTTTCGGGTCAATTTGACCCCATTCAATGTTTAATGTCGGTGTTCTTTGGGGTCAATTTGACCCCAGGCTGTTTTTCACTGTGTCAAACATATAAGAAATATCAACTTTTTTATATATTTAAAGGGCTATTTAGGTAGTCAACAAACAAACATAAAGTGCCTCACACTTAAACTTGGGAAACAATATTAATTCTAATAATTTTCTGGAGGTTTTAATTACTGGGGTCAAATTGACCCCGAGGGTAAAATATGTCAGTAAATATAAAGGTAACAGGAGGGTTAAACATTGAATGGGGTCAAATTGACCCTAAGGTAACAGGAGGGTTAAAAGGTAATTTGAGTAGAAGTATGTAAGTATAATCAGGAAAATGTACTTCAAATTAAAATGTCCCCTGTGACTGTTTAATTATATATTATATCATCCGATTATTTAGAACTGATCACATTTTGCAAACCTCAATATTATTTCATTTTATTTAAATTACAATTATTAACATTATCCAGAGGAAAAGCTGCAAATCCTCACGCCTGTGAAGCTGGAACGAACCATGAAATGGTTTTACGTGAAGAAAAGGAGAAACGCCATCAAAATAGTTCCCAATTAATTTCAACTCGTTGACATTTTACTGAACTGTTTGTTAAATTTTCAATTCAATTCAGTTTATTTTGTATAGCCCGTTATCACAAATTACAAATGTGCCTCAGAGGGCTTTAGGATCTCCACATACGACGTCCCCGTCACATCGGATCAGCAAAAAGTCCCAAGAAATAGAGAAAAATCCTTTCCAATATCTCATCGCCCCTCCAGGTGGCGTCAGACGGAGCGGCCCCTCAGCTCGGCGTGGGCTCCAGAGTGGCGGCGGTGGGGCCGTACATCCAGTCGTCGAGCTCCCAGGGGCCTCCGGTGTCGGCTCGCCACGAGGTTCTGGTGAAGCCGGCGTACCCGGACGGCACCGCCACGCTGCCCATGCACGACGCGTCCCAGAAGCCGCCTCCCAGACCGGTCAAACCCGCCTCAGGTCCCTGAAGTCACTGTGAGGCGTTTCTACTCGACGGTCCAAGCGTCACTTGGACCGGTTGGTGACCGGTTTCTCTCTTTCCAGGTCTTTCCACGTCAAAAGTGACCACGCTCTCGGACTGGAGCTACCCGGAGCCCGGCGGCGGTTACAGCCACGCCTCCACCCTGCCTCGCATGTCCAGCCTCAGCAACTCGGGTCAGCTGGAGCACGACTCCGATATAGATGATGTGACGGTTGCGGTGGTGATGATGATGATGATGAGGAGGAAGAGGCCCTGATGTCTTTTCCTTTTCTTTTTTTTTCGTAGGCGCTAAGACCCTCACAGATCAAAAGGCCTTCTCTGGGTCTGACGTCCCGCCCCCTGTCCCCTCCAATCACATCGCTGAGAGCCTGCTGAGGGACAACCAGGTACCAAGGGACTCTCACTTCCATTACGGGGATGAACCAATAGAATCACACTGTGACGTCCTCCTCCCATGTGACTTTTCTACTCGAGTTAACTGAGAATAAGAATAGTGAATGTATTTAAAGGGACAGGAACGCCTTGCAGAGCGATACAGCTTCTGAACTTGAGCTCTGAATTGTTTCTTCGTTACATTTCAGCTTGTTATGTTCATAAAAAGTATTTGATTGTCACCTTTCTTTCAGTGTATAAGTACGCCAGAGTACCTGTGTCCTTTGTTTCCTTCGCATTGAAAATGAGGAAGGTTATGTTTTTATCGCCGTGTATTTATTTAGTTATTAATTTATTTATTTGTAAGCGTGTTATTCGCATAACACAAAAAGTGTTAAACCGAATCGCATGAAATTTGGTGGGATGATTGGATATTATCCGGGGACCATTTGATTAGATTTTGGGATCAATCGGGTCAAAGGTCAAGGTCAAGGTCATGGAAAGGTCAACATCTTCTTTTTACCATAGCGGTCAATTTTTATCCAATTGGCATGCAACTAATGCCAACATGTTCATAATTCAATGCCCAATCTTGTGATATGCGAAGGTATGCGCTCTACCGAGTGCCCGTTCTAGTTAACTCTGTATTTATCCTTCAGGCTTCCGGCAAAGGTTCCAACACGATGACGGCTCCGCCTCCAATTCCCACCAAGCCCAAACCGTCCTCCTCCTCCTCCTCCTCCTCCTCCGGCCCGCCGACCTTCTCCAAGAAGCCCCCCTACTGCACCGGCACCTTCCCCGGTAAGGTGCGCCCGGTCGGGGGCCAGCTCCGGGCCCCGGGGGGAGTCCACTCCAGCCACACGCTCCCTCTGCCCAACAAGCAGGAGAGTCCGCCGGCCGCCGCCGTGCGACCGTACACCGCCGAGCTCTCGGAGGCTCCGCCCCCTCCGCTGCAGAAGCCTCAGACTCTGGCGGCTTCGTCCATCTACTCCATGTACACCCAGCAGGGGAAGGGCTACCAGGGCCAGGGCACGCTGACCCGCAGCCAGCCCAGAGGTGACGCGCCCACACACACCGTTAGCTAAAACTCTTCTTGCTAAAACTCTTTTAGCTAACGTGTTTTACATGTTTTTATGGCCACAAACATTGGATTCTGGATTTCTGATTATTGGGTAATGGATTAACTGATGATTGGTTTCTCTTCTCAGTGTACGGGAAACCAGTGCTCCCAGCTAGCGGGGGTCAGCCGACCGCCGCCTCCGACCTCGCGACCTCCGAAGGCATCGAGGCCGCCGGCGGTCGCCGAGGCAGCGGCGAGGGCGTCGGGGCGGAGTCGGCGGAGCGCGGCACCCCGCGGCCGCTGAGCCCCACCAAGCTCCTCCCCTTCCTGTCCAACCCTCACAGGAACTCCAGCGACGCCGACCTGGAGGCCCTGCGGCGCCGGCTGCACCACGCGCCGCGGCCCCTGAAGAAGCGCGGCTCCATCACGGAGCCCGAGGGCCCGGCGGGCCCCAACATCCAGAAGCTGCTCTATCAGAAAACCACCCTGGCCGCCATGGAGACCGTCGCCATGGAGACGGTCGGCCCGGCGGGGACGTACGTCCGGGATCGCGAGGACGGGACGGGCGGCGGCCAGGCGAGAGCCGAGACCCCGGAGGACGGTCTGACTCCGCCCCCTCTGCCCCCCCGCGCGCCCGTCCCCGACCCTGCCGCCGCCTGCCGCTCCCTGCCGCCGCCTCAGGAGAGAAACGACGACGACGACGAGGAGGAGGAGGTTTGTCCGTCCGCCTCCGTCCACCTGGACTACTTCGCCGATGAGTTCCCGCCCTACCCGCCCCCACCGTACCCGTCCTGTGGGGAGGGGCATCAGGGAGATGACGGCCTCAGCCTGCAGCCGCCGGAGGTCACGGGACAGGTGACGGCGCCCCCGGTGAGTCGACAGGTGTACGAGAATAACCCAATTTACGCTTTTGCTACTCAAATTATCACGACGGCCGAAATAATAACGGAGGATCGACCTCTTCCCCCTCTCAGGGGAAGAGGTCGATCCTCCGTCAGGCCGACTCGGGGCGGATCGACCACGGCATGCGGGTCAAGTTCAACCCTCTGGCGCTGCTGCTGGACTCGTCTCTGGAGGGCGAGTACGACCTCGTCCAGAGGGTCATCTACGACGTGAGTGCGTGTTCTTAATCTGCCGGCGGACCCCGCCGACGTCGTACACACCGTCCGCCGTTTCCCCCGGCAGGTGGACGACCCCAGCTCGCCGAACGACGAGGGCATCACGGCGCTGCACAACGCCGTCTGCGCCGGCCACACGGAGATCGTCAAGTTCCTGGTTCAGTTCGGGGTCAACGCCAACGCGGCCGACAGCGACGGCTGGTGAGTGAAGACGACGTCCTCCTCTTCCTCCTCTTCCTCCTCCTCCTCCGATTGAATCCCTCCCTCGTCCCCAGGACCCCCCTCCACTGCGCCGCCTCCTGTAACAACGTCCAGGTCTGCAAGTTCCTGGTGGAGTCGGGGGCGGCGGTGTTCGCCACCACGTACAGCGACATGCAGACGGCCGCCAACAAGTGTGAGGAGATGGAGGACGGCTACGCCCAGTGCTCCCAGTTCCTCTACGGTGAGACCCAACACGGCCTCTTCAGAGCGCTCGTTTCACGTGGAAAACACCCCCACCCAGATCGGGTTTGGGACCCTTTGGTTTGTTCAATGAGGAGATTTCTTGGTCCTCTGAGATGATTTTGTAGTTCAAGGAGACCTCGAGGAGTTTGTGTTGACTCCAAAGGGTTCAGGGGGTATTTACCGAAGTCCAGTGGTTCTCTGAGGCGGTTTTGTGGCAATCAGATCGAGAAACCTTCGTTTTTCGATGGTTTTGTGAGAAAGGTGTCACTGGTTTTCGGGAGCTTCCAACACGGTTCTGGTGGCGTCTGAATGAGCCTGAATGGATCATTTCAAGTGTGTTCCAGAAGCAAAATAAGGTTCCTTCTGTTCGGCGATAGAAGAAGAGTCAGAGAGGAAGTTCTACGTGAAGAAGGCTTCATGGGGAAGTTGTGTGGATGTTGTGGGTCTCCAAGGACCCATTGACGATCCAGGGGTCCACATCACATCTGAGGGTGTTTCATGGTCCTGAGATACAGGTTTGAGGCGGTCTCAGGGCTCCTCAAGGAGCTCTCACACGTTGAGGGTTCATTGAGGAGCCCTAAAGGAAACAACGAGGGTGCGTAGATACGGAAGTTCATGGACCCCTGATGGTGTTTCAGGGTCATGAAGGAGGTGTCATGTTACAGAAGTAGTGCGGTGGTCAGTTGACATCGACTGTGATCTTGATCGGAGTTTCTAAACGTCTCTCTCTCTCTCTCTCCCGGCAGGCGTCCAGGAGAAGATGGGCGTGATGAACCGCGGCGTGGTCTACGCCCTGTGGGACTACGAGCCTCGGGGCGAGGACGAGCTGGGCTTCGTGGAGGGCGACTGCATGACGGTGCTGCGGCGCGAGGACGAGGTGGAGACGGAGTGGTGGTGGGCGCGGTGCGGCGACCGGGAGGGCTACATCCCCCGCAACCTGCTGGGGGTGAGTTCCCAGAGCATTTAAAACCGCAAAAAGACACATATTTTATTTTTTTAATTTTAATTTTAATGATGCACAGAAGAATTTTGCGGGAGCCGGCCTTTCGGCTTGATTACGTAGTTACCGGTAACTCTTGATTATTATTATTTTTCTTTTATTTCCCATGAATGTTTTTGAAAGAAATTGTTATTTGGCACTCATTGTGGATTTGAGAGCAGATGAAAAAAAAAAAATAAAAAAAAAAAAATACTATTTAGTTTATTTACTATTTAGTCTAGCTTTTTTTAAATTATTTTATTATTACAGATTTTATACTGTTTATTTTGAGTTTTTATGCCATGAATTTAGTATTTGTTCCTATTTCTTACTTTATTTTGCTCAAATTGTACTTCTTTACCGTTTTAACTCAATCAATTTGAATTAAATGTATTTGTTTACTTCACTTAACTTAATTTAGTGTGCATAATCTCAGACAGTTTATTATCAGATATTTCCGGAGAAATGTCCATGCGGCGCGAAATTTTGATTGACGGTAAAAATGGAAGAATCCATTTCACCTCAAAGCCTTCACACATCTTCACCTGAAGCTTTATTCCCTGTGAGTGTTGAGTTGTACGTTTTGGTAAAAGCTCCCTCGATCCTTCCAAAGGGATTGATTGGATGTGAACCCTCTCCAACTTTCCCAAATCACATTTCCTTCCCTGTAGGAACCTCCAGTTCACGTCCTGCTCTCCACATTGACCTCCACGGGGAATTGAACCGTCGACCCTGACTTCTTAAATCTCATTAGTGGTTTAACCCTCCTGTTACCTTTAGGGTCAATTTGACCCCATTTAATGTTTAATGTCGGTGTTCTTTGGGGTCAATTTGACCCCAGGCTGTTTTTCACTGTGTCAAACATAGAAGAAATATCAACTTTTTAATATATTTAAAGGGCTATTTAGGTAGTCAACAAACAAACATAAAGTACCTCACACTTAAACTTGGGAAACAATATTAATTCTAATAATTTTCTGGAGGTTTTAATTGCTGGGGTCAAATTGACCCCGAGGGTAAAATATGTCAGTAAATGTGAAGGTAACAGGAGGGTTAATACACAAATGTGAAGCTGTTCTGAGAACCCCGTTCCTCGGTAATGAAATGTTATCTTAATGGTGTTTTTAACGAGGAATTCCTTTCCCCTCTTTATTGCTCAGCTCTATCTGAGGATCAAGCTGCGGCAGAGGACCCTGGCGTGACCGGAGGAAGGACCTCTGAGAGAAGGAGTCCGAACCTCTGGACTCGAGGCTGCCGTTTAAAAAAAGAAACTCGGGTTGTTTTCTGACCGTCTGTCGGACACGTTGGAGCTCAAGAAGAAGAAACGATCGCTCGCCGGCTTCCTGTGGTGAAAAGAACCGATTACCAGTTCACCGAATTCATCAGCTGATGTTTGACTTGTTCAGTCTTCTTCACCTCCGACAGCCGAGGCATCGGGGCCCGAAAACAGGACAGGGGAAAACAAGTGTTTGGGGTTTGTGTTGTAATTAGTTTGTTTCATCCTTTTTTAAAGATTTCATAGAAAGAAAGAAAGAAAGAAAGAGGCTCGACGACATGCAACACAGGTTGCTTGGTTTTCTTAGTTTTCACTGGTTTCACCAAATGTAGCAAATATGGGAATTATAACACATTTAGGACGTTTTCACCAAATATGGAGAAATATTTATGTCGGCCAAAGTCAGTTTTTCTCCTTTTTTTGTGCTCTAAAGTAAAAAATAACAACTTGTGGGAACAAGTTAATAATGTGTGGGAACCAGTTCAGGAATCAAGGGAACAAGTTAAAGACTTAAGAGAACAAGTTAACAACTTGTGTGAACAAGTTAATGATTTAAGGGAACAAGTTAAGGACTTAGGAAACAAGATAATAACTTTTGGGAACAAGTTAAAGACTTATGGAACAAGTTAAGGACTTAGGGGACAAGTTAAGGACTTAGGGGACAACATAACTTGTGGGAACAAGTTAGTGACTTAAGGGAACAAGATAATAACTTTTGGGAACAAGTTAAGGACTTAGGGAACAAGTTAAAGACTTAGGGAACAAGTTAAGGACTTAGGAAACAAGATAACAATTTGTGCAAACAAGGACGATAAATTGTGAAGCAAGAAAGAAAGAAAGAAAGAAAGGGTTCTCTCTCTGTCGAGCAGATTATGTTCCACCAGGTAATATTTAAATGATTTAATAATTTGTCGCCAGTTTTGGCTACTTCTGTTTTTGATGTTCCCTGAAACACGATCTACGCCTGGAACTGGTTCAAGAGAATGAAACAGTTTTTTTAAATTATTGTTATAAAACTTTATTTATAAAAGTCCGTCTGGCCGCAGCACAGAATGTGTCGTTTGTTTAAAAAGATACTTTAAAAAAAACTCTTCCATGTTCAGGAGATCATCAGTAGATTTCATATATTATCATTTAATAATGTTTTGTGATGAAACTAAGGACTTAAATTACAAACTCTCTCTCAGTATTTGGTCTACCATCGTGGACCGGTAGATTATTACATTTAAAATCAGTTGAAATCGTCTCCAAAGACGATTTCAGATGCAAGTGGTGTGTTTTTTACTTGGCAAACCGCTAACCGCTAACCGTCTCCACCCGCTTCCTGTCTTTGTGCTAAGCTAAGCTAAATACATCTCAGATATGGAACGGATGTATTCACATCCCACTCTGGAGAACAGGAAGATTCATTTATTCATAAAAAAGAAAAAATATTCACACTTTCTGTCCTCAGCGTTTCATTTTTTTTAAACCTGCAAAAAAATATAATAATACAAATGATTTAAAATGAGTTTCCACCACGTTGTTGAACGGTTTATTCATGAGCTGGAGGGACAGTCGGGAGAATCCACTCTTTATGTTTAAATGTTCAGCTGACCTCGAGGGGGCGTAGCACACTTTGACCTCTAGGAGTCAGCGTCACATGCAGAACAATCGTAAAAACAAAGTGCAAAGAGCTCCATTTGAACGGTAAGCAGTTGCCATGGAGATTACATTCTATATTAAAAGTTTACAATTGCACAGAACCTCAGAATAAAAACAAATGGAATAAAAATAAAACAGTTTCAACACGACTATGACGTCACACTTTAAATGAGAAGATGAGAGCATGCCGGTTATGTTTACTTGCTGCATCAGACCTTCTCAACAAGGTATCCCACCAGTGGATTATTAGTTATTGTAGACGTGTTATTGAATATCAGGCTTTGTGCTGCAGAGCCACGTCGACGGAACAGAGGGAAAAGTCATCACGATCAAAAGTGAATAAAGTGCAAAAGAACGGATCGTAGTGGGAGGAGCCAGTGGTCTGGGGGGATGTTGGGTGTCGGGAGTCAATAAATGAGGCTTAATCTGATAATAATGTGTTCCAACGTTCTTTAATCTGGTGAAATACGTGTGAAATTTTGATAATCTAATCCTTAAATTAATCAATAAAAACTAGAATTCTTTACGATTGTAAAGTGAAGATTTTTTTCCACTATTTCTGTCGACTTACTGATTTATTTTTGAAGCGCAAAAAGTATTTCACGGATTAATCAGTCGTGAAACTCAACAGCCGGTGCAGCTTCGCCGCTGTAAGACTTTCACTGTCATGAAGTCGACGACCTCGCCGCCGATTGAAGAGCACACATGTCGTGTTTGTCCACACCAACTGACCTCTGACCCCCGACGGTTACGGGCAACATGCAAAGTGTTCGACGAGAAGACGTCTCACTCTGTGGAGAAAGAAACGACCCGACCCCCCTCTTCAGATTTCATATTTGGTCTGAGCGAGCGGAGATGTTGAGTTGTGCCGTGGGCAAAACGGACCGCTCAGACCTTCATGTCCCGTCTCGTTAGAAACAAGTCCTTCTCAAACCCCCTCAAAAAAAAAGAATCCTGCTGTCTTCTCACGACAGAAACATCCGACGGGATCAGATTAAACGTCCTGGCTTAAATCCACCGAGGTCAGCCGGCTTTAAGTCGAGACATTAACGTCTGCTGGGAGGAAGATGAAGATGGTGATGATGAAGATGGTGATGATGATCAGCATCATGATCAGGACAGAAGTATAGATCCAGGACGGGAGGATTAGAAACTGCCGGCATGTGCAGATACGTCTATGACGCCCGACCAGCCGCGGGGTTTCTCACGGGTTTCTCACGGGTTTCTCGCGGGGTTTCTCAGCATCTGTCGGCCGGGGGTCTCTGGTGGTCCTGCTGCAGGTTCTGGTTCTGGTTCTGGTTCTGGTCCTGATTCTGGGCGTCGGGCAGCAGGCGGGTGACGTGGCCGATGCCTTTGGTGACGCCCTCCCTGAAGAGCAGCTTGGCGCCCAGTCGCAGGTACTCAGGGTGCTTGATGAAGCAGAAACGAACCACGGCTCGCTCGCCCGTACGCAGCTCCTCCTGAGAGAGAGAGAGAGATGGGGAGAGAGATAGGGAGGGAGAGTGAGTGAGAGAGATAGGGAGGGAGAGAGTGAGTGAGAGAGGAAGAGAGAGTGAGAGACAGAGAGATAGGGAGAGAGAGAGTGAGTGAGAGGAAGAGAGAGACAGAGTGAGATGCGGTCACATGTCGTAACATAAAGCCGCCACCAGAT